>NW_026923020.1:0-20672 GCF_032062105.1 Saccostrea cuccullata
CATCACAATCAAAATGTGACAGTCGGCAAAATGTGTAAGTTCAAGTTTTTCTAAAAAAAATTTCATCAAAGTAGGGAATGGGGTGGGGGTGGGAGTTGGGGGTGAGGAAATGTACATATTAAATAGGTGATCAGAATGATAAAGTATTTAGCTATAACTAATCTGTACATGCACTGCTATATACATTTTGCAGCTCATATTATAGATTTTCTTTTCTTATTTAAGATTTTCAAATTAATTAGATCTACATCTTTGTTTTGTAAATTATGCATTATTAAGATTACACGGATATAAGAATCGAAATTTCATAAATATTTGATTGTCAAAATTATGCGATTTGTCTGGAAATTCAACATTTTGTCTCATTTTCCTACAAATTACAAAATGGTTACCATGGAAACAAAACAACTTTAGTAGGTTATTTATTTAATCTGCAAAACCACATAATTTTATTTTTTATTGTTAACATGAATATATTAGCACTGTTTTTGTCTTTAATGAAAAGTACGGGAAAAGTGATGATACACATGTATTGAGCTATCCATTATTATGATGTCATTGTGACGTCATAGATGAGTAAATTTGCATTGGCATAAAAATTGCTTTGAAACAAATGATTCTATAAAGGAGTAGAAAGGCTTGTAACTTTTTTATTCATAGACCAAATTTCATGAGTGATACATCCATGGACAGGAAATAGTCAGCACTTTCTTATTTTACTACTTTCGAGGTATTTGGTAATTTAATTTTTTTGTCATCACTGGGGAAACTATGAATTATAGGGTGAAAAATGGTTATTTTTTGTGCGGAAATGCATTAATTTTTTTAAATAACTGAAATTGACCCAATTAAGTGCTTTATTATGATTTGACTATATGTATTTAAAGTTATGAAGGTGAATAAGAATGGTAGAAATGTGTTAATAAGCTAAAATTTTACTTAAAACTTGGGTGCAGTTTTGACTAGATTGGAGCACTTTTTAAGGATATTACACTTAGAACTGAAAATGCTGTAGAATCTTAATTAATGGTTCAATTTTCATGAAACTTGGCATGATGTCTCTACTTATGCTCTAGATTGACAAACAGTGTGAAATTTTGTAAAATCAAAAAAATGCTTTTTCATATTGGGTACATCCCACTAATTATGTTTAGAATCGGTAGGAGAAGAACGTAGTGCAGAAAAAATTGTAAATTCCTTAATTTTCAGACTTGACTAAAAAAAAATGTGATTATGTACTAAACTGAGCCTCATACTTCTTGATAAGGAGTATCTTTCCTATCAAAATAGCTTATTAAATGTAATTCATCAAGAAAATTAGCTGAATTATTTTGTGTATTATACCGCCATTGAGAATCCTGGAATTCCCCTACTTTCACTTTCATTTTCAGAGGTTCCTGCAGACAGACGCATTTTGCCGGAAAACGAATCTGACATGCCACCTCGAGATTTTAACCACGGAAAGACAAGTTGATGTGCTTTGATTTGAGGGGTCACTCATTTCTGAACGAAAATTAGGGACATCGCTATGAGGAAAAACATTAACATTGTCGCCTATGGGAAAACAATTAGTGGACTGTATTTTTATTATTTATTCCAAGCTCTCTGACTGGATTAAACTTGATCACATGATTAAGTATATAACAGCATAAAGACTTGAGTTACTATTTATAGAATCTGCATTGCATATCGACTTGATGTTTCTTATAATTGAGATTGTTTATCTTCTGTAAAACAAATATAGTACTGATTTCACAATTATAGCTATTATGACTGAGAAAAAAAATACTTCAACGTGTATTAATTTTTTTTAATGTTCTGTAATTGATGAGACATAACAATGCCATGAATTAGGATCTACAACATATTAAACATATTGAATATGTTAGTCAATAATTGATAAAAATAAAAGTAGTATTTTGAATAAGTAATTCCTTTAAATTTTTCCATCAATATATAGGAAACACCATTACATTAAACAGCTTAATTTATTTTGATAGTCTCTAAGTGTTAAAGAGAGAAAACTTGTGCCTTGTTGTCATTATTTTCAAATTGTGCTTTGTCAATCTATGTAAAAAATAATATAACAAATGTATCCATTTTATTCGGTCAATCCATAGATATATCGACTTCATAGAAAAGCATATCGACCGAGCACGAAGTGCCAGGTCGATATGCTTTTCTGTGAAGTCGATATATCTATGGATCGACCTCATCAAAGGGCTATATTTATATAGTAAATGCCTATCCAGAACGAGATATAAATACGTAAATACTTATCCAGTTCGTGATATAAATATGTAAATACCTAGTATCCAGTACGAGATATAAATATTTAAATACCTATCCAGTATGAGATATAAATATGTAAATACCTATCCAGTACGAGGTATTTAAGGAATAACTGTCTTATTTTTCGAATTCATGAAGTGATCAATGAATTGGCTTGTGTGATAATTTGCATAAACGCCGAAGGCGTTTATGCATAAAATTATCACACAAGCCAATCCATTGATCATCTTCATGAATTCGAAAAATCTGACAGTTATTCCTTATATTTACATGCTTTGATTCCGCCAATCCACGGGCTCCAAGCCTGCTTCTCTCTAGGTGTTGTCCCGCCCTGCACGTGGTTTTTTTGGAACCGCGCCAAAACATTCATGAGGAAATCAATTACATTTACAATTGGTAATTTTATCTCAGACAAAGACATTGGAAATGTAAATATAAATATGTGAATGCCTATCCAATACGAGATATAAATATGTAAATGCCTATCCAGTACGAGATATGAATATGTAAATACCTATCCAGTATGAGATATAAATATGTAAATACCTATCCAGTACGAGGTATAAATATGTAAATGCCTATCCAATACGAGATATAAAAATGTAAATACCTATCCAGTACGTGTCCTCTGGGTCCCCAAAGCCTGTTTTGTACTCCGCCCAGGTTTTATAGAAACTCACTGATCCACTCCTACGTTTCTGAATAGCCTTACAAAAATTGATTTAATCTTAATAAGATAATTGAACGGTAAACCAAATTTCCTTATTAAATAATCTTATTTACTATATCTCCTTTATACACCTGTAATCGCACTCGATAAAATTCTGCAATTTTACCAAATTTATACAAGTAAACAAAATCTCAAAATATATCTTTTTAGAATTATTCAGTTAAGAAGAAGAAGAGGGACGATATGTGCCAGATGGCACGAAAAAGAAAGAGAAGTAGAAGAAATACTTTGATCTGGGTCTGGTTACCGAATGGATTTATTCCATACACGCCAGATCTTGTATATCCATTCATACGGAGGTCCTTACAGTCGACATTTACCTTCAAACCTGTATAATAATAATAATTAAAAAAATATAATAGAAACAAGAGGCACATGGGCCACATCGCTCCCCTGAGCACTGTGGCTTTAAAAAACAGAAATCAGTTCAATATTGAAAAGTTTAAATCCCTAAGTGGTCCCAACCTATCCTTAAAGGGGAGGCAACTATGCTTTGAACAAACTTGTATACATGCACCTGAATCTACACTAACTAAGGGAGCTTGTGTATGTCTTTGACAACCTGTTGCTTTTACCCTTTAAGTTTAAATTAACATTTCGAAGAAGATTTTAAAAGATTTTTCCTATATATTTCTATGTAACACTTTGATAGACCCTTGCGGCTACGCCGTCGCCCCGGAGGTCATGATTTGAACAAACTGGAATCTTCACTACTAGAATAATGGTGTGACCCTTCACTTGAACAAACTTGAATCTACTTCACCGAAGAATGCATCGAGGCAAATTTGATTAAAATTGTTTCAGTGGTTCTGAAGAAGTCGAAAAAGTAAAAAAAAAAAAAAAAAAAAACAAGACGTGTTTGTGAAACACTATGCGCCCGGCGGCAACAAAGTTCTAAAAAGCAATTTTTAGCAAATGGGTTTCAGTCAAGGTCACACGTTGTCCTTGGTGTTAGTTGAAAGTGCTTTAATTAGTGGAGTATGCATACCAAATATGAAGTCTCTATCTCTCGCGTTTCAAAATTTATGGCGAAAATTTGAAAGAAAAAAAAGAAGCTATTTTTAGCATATAGGTCACAGTCAAGGTCACAAGGTCATTGACCTTGGTGTCCGTTAAAAGTGTTTAATTAGTGGAGAATGCATATCAAATATGAAGTCTCTATCTCTCACGGTTCAAAAGTTATGGCGAAAGTTCGAAAAAGCTATTTTTAGCATAAAGGTCACAGTCAAGGTCACCAGGTCATTGACCTTGATGTCAGTTGAAAGTGTTTAATTAGTGGAGTATGCATACCAAATATGAAGTCTCTATCTCTTACGGTTCAAAAGTTATGGTGAAGGTTAAAGTTGACAACAGACAGACAAACAGACACACAGACAAACAGATAAACAGACAAACAGGCTCAGACAGGACAAAAACAATATGCCCCCCGAAAAAATTCGGGCGCATAAAAATACAGACGCACGAAAAGACAGACGGATGACAGACAAAATGTGATCTGAGTAGGTCACGAGCTTTTAACTCAGATGAGCTTATTATCATTAAAACCGTTCTCGATGTGAACAAAAGAAAATATTTGTTTGGTCGAAAATAAAATTAAGGTAATTCCACCCTCCTATGCTGTCATAGTTTTTGGAAAAACTGTTATTAAATTAAACTAGAGCCGAGCTCGTTGCAAAGCAACGAATAGGTCTTCCGTTGGAGCTACGAACTAGAAGACGTAACCTTGAGTCGAGGTCAAAAGCCACATACTAGAGATATACAAGTAAAAAACCTTGTAAGAGAAGCAACTTACAATGTTTCGCTAGGAAAAAGACTGTAAAGGAATACTTGTATGTGTGACCTTGATCTTTCCAAATGACCTTGTGCTAAGCAATAACTAACTCTCGTTAGAGCTAAATTGAGATAAAAAGAGTTAGGTCAAGGTCGAAAGAAAGGCCAGGTTCGAAAATGGTGTTGCCATTAAATAGCTCTCATCAATATGCATCAACATGTGAAGTTTGATAACACCATTTTAAATGGTATTTTTAAAACTGAGCTAAACACTAATTTAAGAAAAGTGAGGTATATACATGTATATAAAGTCTAGTTTAAAAAATGTTAATGCAATTGCGTAACTCTAATGAATTTCTTTCAGTATATAAAGATTGATAAAAATATCTTGGACAGTTTGTTTGAAACTGAGCTTTGAACTGAGCTAAAGGCAAAGTGTGACAGAAGGAGAGACGGAAGGACATTTTTATTCATTTTAAGGGATGGGGTACTTATAGTGATGAGAGGAATTTAACAACCTGTCGCTCCATGAAACATTATTTTGGAATGTCTGTATACAGCTGCGTGGCTTTTATTAGAATGAAATTAGTAGTTTTTGAAATATCTAAATAATTCTTTTATTGACGCCGTGATATTTGATAGGCTGTATAATTAGCTGTTCGGATATAGTGCCGTTTGAAGGTCCATCACCTTTCTTTTAATATAACCAAAGGTTCTAGTGATTTTTTTCTGTATAGTCGAAATGCAAGGGAGAAAGAAAGAAACATATGGGGTCGTTCAAAAACAAATTAATGAGTTGTGTTTTTCATCTATACAGACACCTTTTTTCTTCTGGTTTTCCTTTTTAGCCGGGCTCATTGCTCGTAGAGCAATGCCCGGCTATTGCGACGGTGAGCAATGGGAAATGCTGCTTCTTCACCTCCAAATTGAGTTTACGAGTAAAAATATAGTGCCGCTGTTGAGAAAACAAAATCCACGCAAACACCTTAAGAAATAGTAAATCGAATATTTTTATCAAAATATTAAATTGTTTTATATTTTTCCTGGTTCCTTTGACTAATATTTTACAAAGCAATTTAAAAGGTGCGAAAGGTTTTCACCAGGTATCCCTGTCTGCGTCATATTCTATAAATAAAGGTTGTACTATCAGGCTAACACAAATGCAGGGAACACCATTAATGACGATGTAAAACTTCCCGCTGAGGACACATCAGTGCAGAGTCGTTTGACCTTAATTAATCTTGCTGCATCTGTGATTAGTTACTTCTGTTTGTATATAAAACCCGAACGATACATGTGATAAATATTTTACGCTGTTAATTTCTAGCTATATTTTATTTAATTTTTAAAACATTTTAATATACATGCCATTGAGATATTTTTGTATGTAACATATCCTCTATACGTCTGAAATTGATTTTAATCTGTCACCACGGTCTTTGTTCATATTATGAGCCCGGCTTTCAGTACTTCTGAGTACTTTGATTGTGAATTGCCGTTTATTGTCCCCCGCTTGAAAAGTGGGGGATATTAATTTGGGTTTGTCCGTCCGTCCGTCAGTCCGTCCGTCCGTCCGTCCGTCTTTCTGTCTGTCTGTAACGCTTTCGTTTCCACACGATATCTCGAGAACCCTTTGAGCTTTTGCAATGAAACTTAGCATAGCAACTCCCTATGGACTAAAGAAGACCCCTATTGATTTTGAGGTCAAAAGGTCAAAGGTCAAGGTCATAAATAAGCAAATTCTGTCTGTTATAACACATTCGTTTCCACACGATATCTCTAGAACCATTTGAGCTATTGCAATGAAATTTAACATAACTCCCTGTGGCCTAGGGAAGACCCCTATTGATTTTGAGGTCAAAAGGTCAAAGTTCAAGGTCGTAAATTTAATTTATACATTCTCTCTGTGTGTAACACTATCATTTCCGGGCGATATTTCAAGAAGATTTTAAACTTATGCAATGTAACTTTATACCAAAACTCCCTAGAACCTCTCTCACCCCTCTCAAAGTGCCCCGCCCCGTTTGTTTTATTAGTATTTATAGTATTACATGTCGCTATTTTTAGCACAGGGGCATGAGGAAAGTTATTGCGTATAAAACAGGTTCTCGGCGGACTTTATGTTCTTATAACATCTATTAGAACTGTTTAATATAAAAGGCTAAATAAATCAAACACCATGGATTGTGTAAAATTTTGACAATATCGAGCATAAATATATACATGTGTGACTTCACTTCTGCATATACGCGAAAACATGTAATGCGCCTCCGTGGTCTAGTGGTATGTCTCCCGCTTCATAAGTGAGAGGTCCCGCGATCGACTCTCGGACAATCCTTTTTTTTTTTAAATGATTAGTATTCAGCACGTGAAAAGAAAAATTTATAAGGTTATAAAATCATTATTACAGTGTGATAAATATTCCATATAAAAAGAATCTTCTATACACATAATAGAGGATAAGCAATCAAATCGACATACATGTATTTTATTTGCATCAGTATACATGTATACATTTAATAACTCTACTAATTCAGTCAGTGGGATCCGACTTTTTTCCTAAGCGGGGGACACGAATTCTCTGAATTAGCTTGTTTTGTTTACAAGCTTGTGTTCATAACGCTGTTCATACGCGCTACCATTGTGAGAGGAGAAAACAAGCCGTCGTCAAGCAACAATGACTGACCAGATGGACGTTTATATACATTGTAATCATTATACAACCAAATATCAGAGCGAATCGATAATTTAAGAACCTAATTAAATACATTGGAATTCAATAATTAAGGAAAGAATTCAATTTATATTTTATGATAAATTGGCAATAACGAATTTTCTAATTTTGTAAAACCGTATTCTGAAAGCTCTGGATGTATATGTTTGGTCGCTCTTCTTTGTAAAAGTTCATACATATAAAACATGTAATTATTATCGGCTGCGGTAGCGGCCAATATTTTTGTGATTGTGTTAGAGAGTGCACATGGGGAAATGAGACTCTTTTTTTTATTACTTCAATAAAATAATTCGTAAACTATATATATAACAAGTAAAAATCATGCGTAAAATATTTTAAAATCTTGCTTAAACTTAATATTAAATGTTGAAATATATTTCAATTTCATTGCCATTAATATCTCATGATCATCAATAATTTATGGTTATAAAAAAAGAGTTTACATCAGATACTCAACAGCCTGAGAGTGTGTAAGATTTGAAAAAAAAATATCTTGATTTTCAGGATAATGATGATGTGGTTAAAGTGCATGGTGAATAAAAAAAATGAGGAGTTTTTCAACTTCTAGTAAAAATTGTTTTGAATTTGCTCTACATCTACAAATGACACAAAGATCATGAAGATATTTTTTTTTTAATTTTGCACTGCGGTTTGCAGCATAGCCTGCTCTGCAGAAACCATGGGCATTATCACGTAATCAAGATCCAGGGTATCGAGGCTCGGACAGGCCTACACCTTCATTTTGATGACAATAAATTCTTCTTATAGATCAATGGACATGTTTTTTTTTTAACATCGATAAATCTATTTATGAGCAAATGTGGTAAAATTATTTTTTTATTTTGCTTTGAAATCACCCTGAAATAGATTTGAAAAACTATTTCAGCTTAGAATTCCTTGCATGCGAAAGAATTTAGTGCTTTGCAGCCAATTTGATGTTTTGCATCAATTAAATTCGTACTGACATTGTACACGTAAAGGCATGTAAAATATTCTGTTTATTGGACGAAATAGTATACCATTCTGTACAATATCATTTTTAGTTTCGTAGCAAATAACTGCAAACTCAAAAGTGCTTAATTTCATGTTGGATTTCCCCCTATGAATTAGAAACGTTAACTCCACTTACAATTATCAGGTCATGCATGCGTATGTCACAGAGTAAATTCTAAAAAAAAAAAAATTATTTTAAAATGAAACAGAATTTAATTTTATAAAAAGAATTATTTTCAATGCTTATTTTTTACATATGCTCAAATTCATTTATCTAGCAATTAATGTTTAGACAGCAAAAAGTAATTTGTCATTCAATATTTATTTTAGGAATTAGTGCCAATCCTCTGCCTCAAAGAGTGTCCGACTCGTATGTGTGATAATTGCGTAAACGTGTTAATTGAAGTTTGAGTGAATCCCGTATGTTGTGTGAGAGAGTCAGTTTTAGATCCGCCGTGGGCTATCCCGGACGTGAAAATTAGATGCACTGGACATTCCGTCATCAAGAAAATACAGTTTATCTCTGGACTATTCCGAGTTGTAACCTCACACACGGACACAAACACAAACGTTTTGGTAACTCGTCTTTTTTTATGTGACTTGACTTGATTTATTTTGCAAAATACTAACTTTAACTTTTTCGTGCTTTATTTTCGTTTAATAAATTTTCATCACAAGTTCACTTGTGTTACGTACATGTAGTTTAAGATTCATAAAACAATTACCACTTCGATAAATACAGGAAACGTTTTTTGTTATTTTCTTCCGTACAAATGCACTTTTTCTTTTATGTGTTCTTTTTTTCTTAAACCAGTGTAATTATTTTGCACTAAAAATGCTGAGTATATCTTCATCAACTTATCATGGATTTCTTTATACGTATTATATCTTTGTTTTCCAAGCTGACAAAATACTAAATAATATGCCTGCTGTTCCGGAAATTGTGGATCCATTCGGAATCTGTATTTATTTTGAACAGGTCAACATCCTGTGTGTACCATGTGGTGAGACTCGGGTATTTTTTCTAATTTTTCAAATGATAATTTATGACACACATGATTGATCTTCTCTTATGTGTTAAAAACCAGAGTCTCCCGAATTGTTTATATATTTCTTGTTGTCTGTCGCTTACATATAACTACTCTGACTTGAGGTTCGCATGGTTTGATGCTGAATTACATGCAAGTGCTATGCTAAACGTATTCAATAATTTTCATTATTATATCTTAGTATTGGCTTTTTTACTCATAATAGGAAACTTGGAAACAAACCCTGGACCAATACCAAATACATTTAAAACACGGAATCTAAGCATAGTGCATAATAATGTATGTAGTTTACTAAACAAAGTTGACGTTGTCTACAATGAGTTGTCTGAATATGATATTATTGGTATTACTGAAACTCACCTTGATAATAATATATCCAATGATGAGATCATGTTCCATGGTTTTCATCCTCCCATTAGAAAGGATCGTAATAGGTTTGGGGGTGGAATACTATTTTATATTTCCTTAGATCTACATTTTATCATAAGAGATGATCTTAATGTCACTAATACTGAACTTCTTTGGTGTGAAATACATATGCAAGATAATAAGAAAATTTTACTTGGTCTGATATATCGACCACCTAATACAACTGTCGACTACTTTGAGCGTCTTTCTGATTCACTTGAAATTGTATTAAATGAGTCCATCCCAGTATTTCTCATGGGTGACTTTAACATTAATATGTTGAGTAGTGGAAACAATGTTTTTAAACAAAGAATGCTACAAAGTAATTTATTAAACCTGATAAATGAACCAACAAATTTTTCAGCTACCCCTGGTACATGTATAGATTTAGTTTTTACTAATAATCCAAGTATTGTAGATAATGTGTATGTAGCATCACCAATCTGTAGTACTCATTCACCAGTTAGTTTTGATATAAAATACAAAACTTTCAAACAATATGCTTACAAACGCACCATAAGAAATTACGATAATGTTAATTATAAAGATATAGAAAATGATCTTAATAAAGTCAACTGGGATTCCACAGTCTTTAATACCTCAAACATAAATGAAATATATGACAATTTCTTACACACTTATGATGCAATCTTAGATAAACATATACCTAAAAAAGTAGTCACAATTAGACCACGAGATAAACCATTTATGAATAATAGTATACGTCTAAGAATAAGACAACGGAATCGTATACACAGAAAAGCAAAACAAAGAGATTGCCCAAACTTATGGGGTCGTTTCAGAGAGCTCAGAAATGAAGTAATTTCTATGGTTAGACATGCTAAAGAAAAGTATAAGGAAAAACTTACATCTCAAATACTTAATAGAGATATACCACCAGGAAAATGGTGGCGAATTACGAAATCAATTGCAAAACTTTCTAATAAACATAAACCAATGCCTCCTATAAAATCAAATGGTCAAATTTTACTTCATCCACTAGAAAAGGCGGAAGCATTAAATAATTATTACTCAAATGTTTCTAGTGTTGATGAAAGTAAAACCATACCTGAGCATGGTCCTGGTCCCCCCTTAGTAACCATTGAAAACATAATTGTCACTGAACAAGATGTTGCTGATCAATTAAATAATTTAAATGTAAATAAACCTCCTGGCCCTGATGGGATAACACCAAAAATTCTTAAACAATTATCCTCCTCTATTTGTAAACCACTAGCGAAACTTTTTAATAAGTCATTTGAATTAAAACAATTACCTAATGTGTGGAAGCAAGCTAATATTACCCCAGTTTTTAAGGGTAAAGGTAGTCCTGAGTTAGTTAATAACTACAGGCCGATTTCACTAACTAGTGCTGTTTGCAAAATAATGGAAAAAATTATTTTTAAATATTTGTACAATTTTATATTAGAAAACAATATCTTAACAAAATACCAGTCTGGATTCCAACCTAATGACTCAACTGTCAACCAATTAGTGGAAATTTATAATACAATTATATCTAATTTAGATAAAGGCAAAGACGTCAGATTCATTTTTTGTGATATTTCAAAGGCTTTTGATAGAGTTTGGCATAAAGGTCTACTTTTTAAATTAAAATCTTATGGAATTCAAGGTACATTACTAAAATGGATAGAAAATTACTTAGATGATAGAGTTCAAAGAGTGGCTGTAAATGGTTTCTTTTCAAATTTTAAACCTATATCAGCTGGTGTTCCTCAAGGTTCTGTTCTAGGTCCTTTCTTATTCCTCCTGTATATTAATGACATAACTGAAAACTTAGTTTATAATACCAGGCTATTTGCAGATGATACATCACTGTTTATAGTGGTAGATAATGATATTAATGCAGCGGCAATCTCACTGACATCTGACTTAGATAAAATTAATAAATGGGCCTTAACATGGGGTGTGGATTTTAATCCAAGCAAAACCTGTAATGTAAATTTTACAAGAAGCTCAAATAACCATCCCCCAGTCCATTTTGGCTGTAATGGTAGCATTATTAGTGAATCTAGGTCACACTGCCATCTTGGACTTCTTTTTCAAAGTGATGCCAAATGGTCATCTCATATAAATAATTTATACGAAAAAGCTTGTTCTCGACTAAATCTTTTAAGAATGTTGAAACATCTACTAGATAGAAGTGCGTTGGTAAAAGTCTATTTTGCTTTTATTCGACCCATCTTAGAATATGGTAGCATTGTTTGGGATAATTGTTCACAAGAACTTTCAAATCTTTTAGAAAATATTCAAGTAGAAGCTGCCCGAATAATAACAGGACTCAGGAAAAATTCATCTAAAAATGCTTTGTATTTAGAATTGGGTTGGGAACCATTAAATAAGAGAAGGGAAAGACAAAAACTCTTGTTGTTCTACAAAACTGTTTATGGTATATCCCCTCTTTATTTACAAGAAATGGTCACACCTTTTATGCCACCAAATCATGGTTATAATCTTAGAAATACATGTATTGATAATTTTAATTTTGTCGTACCTCAAGCAAGGACAGTCTCATATTTCAACAGTTTTCTGCCTTCTACAATAAGATTATGGAACAATTTACCACTTGAAACAAAATGTATTGAATCTTATTCATGTTTTAAAAATGCCTTAAAGAAACCTGCTACAGATAGAATAAAGGATGTCAAAATCTTTCATTATGGAAATCGCAAAGAAAACATTACTCATTGTCAATTAAGAAATGAATCTAGTAATTTAAATGCTCACTTGTATAATCAATACCTAAGTGAAATAGCCTCTTGTACTAAGTGTGGATATACGAACGAGGATAACTATCATTTTTTCTTCAGATGTCCAGCCTATTATAATCAGAGAATGATACTTTTTGAAAATCTTAAGAGTGTAATAGAACTAGAAACAATGTCTCCTGAACAAATTTTGAAAATTTTGCTAATTGGTGATAGGCAACTACCTTATAAAGTTAACTGTTCAATTTTTGAAGCAGTCCAACAGTACATCAAGTCTTCAAAAAGATTTTAAAGTATTTTGTAATTAAGTAAAAAATAAATCCAGATATTTCTTATTTTTTCTATTTATTCCAAGTCTCAGCATTTCCATTTTCATGTGTATGTTGTATTTTCCTTGGTAATTTATCTTTGCACTTTATTATTTTTCTCTTTATTCAGTGTTGTTACTATTTCCTTTTACTTTGTATTTTCTTAAATATTAGTTTTTTGCACCTTACTTATTCTGTTTTGCTGTTTTGTTTGCACTTCTTTCTTCTTATTATTATAATTTTTTTTCATTATTTTTTTATTATCATTTTCTTTTTGTCATTATATTATATAGCGAATATGCATAAGCTTAGTAATAATTCATCTGTATAATTTAATTTAATATATTATCGGGTATTTTTTTCCCCACCTTTAGTCAACAAAAGAATTTAATGTAACTTATAAGGAATATTTTCATCATTGTAATTCATTGTCATTTCTTAACATTTGTAACCTTGACCTTGGAGAGGACTTATATAGGCCATGCCTGATGTCCAATCCAATTATGTAAGCTTACTTTACATAATAAAATAATGTTTAAATTAAATTAAAAAAAATAAATACAGGAAAAAATGGTGTAAACCTAGCTCGTGTTTTTTTTCGGCTATCAAAAGGCATAAAACTTGAAATGAATAAATGCACAAGCGATTACGATTGATTAAAACAAGCTGAAATAGAGTGAAATTGAATGATATGAAAGGAGTCGACATGATTTCAAACCCAATTTTCCATTTGTAACTATCGGAGTACACAACGGATTTTTAAATCGACATACCCGCTGCTATCTGCGGACACGTGCTTGTAAATGAGGACAGGGCTACAAAATTTTAGACACAAAGCAACAAAGCTGGATGTAAACTGTTTATTACAAATACGTGAATAATAGTATATTTTAAAGTATTTTTTTAACGTTCAATGTTTATTAAAAAAGAATGAAGAAACAAAAGAGTATGGAAGGGAATTACCGCCAAAAGTCTATGTATCTTGCTTTTATTCTTATTCTGACTACTTCTTTATGCTTTGTTATTATTGTAATTATATATCACTTTATTGTTTTCATATTCGTCTTTATTGCATTTCACTTTGACTTTTATCCTTTTTCATTTTGCCCTTACTTCTATGTTGCTTTATTCTTGTTAATTTATTTTACTTTCTTTTAAATTGATACAGTTTCTTAAATGATTATCTCAATTACGAACGTGAATTCAATCACACAATGAATGAAGCATATTCAATGAAGCCGAATACAAGTTGTCAAAATTTAGTGCCGCATTATAACGCTAGGTGGCAGGGGTGTTCGCTACGAGTAATGGTAAAACTAGGTAAGCAAACCCGGGCCGGGGTTATTAAAGATTTTTCAATTTTCTGCATTAATACTTTATCAATCGAACATCTGAAGGCCGAATCCGATCACCCTATCCAATGATGGAAACTCCATATTTATTTTCTCTGCGCACACAGGAATAGCGGCCTCTTTTTTTTAACATAACTTTATATACCGGTACTTTACTGAATATACTAATTGAAAGGCCGACCCATTTTTTGTAAGGGTAAGGGTCAAATAAGGTTAATGTAGTATAGTAGGGATAACATTTAAATTTGATACTATAGAAGAAGTTGAATCTAACCCAAAACCCACCCGCCCCCTTAATATGATTTCATTGGCATCGGAAGCAAAGTGAAAGTTGGGGCGGGGGGGGGGGGTAAGCGTAAGAAATATTTTTTAGACCTTCAAAAAAAAACTTGACAAGCAAAAAAAAAAAAAAGAGAAATGTCCACTGTCCAAACACAAAAATCCTATATCGTGTGTGTGTGGTGGTGGTGGGTGGGGGTGTTCAAATTTCAGTGCCAATTTCTTTTTTTCAAAACACCACCACTTTCCACATTTAAAACCTATGCTGCATCGAGTCCATGGAAAGTGTGTGTGTATGTGTGTGTGTGGGGGGGGGGGGGCTCTAAACATACGCAGTAATGTTCAATGTCTATACTAAGTCTAACTTTGGGCGCAGTAATGTTCAATGTCTATACTAAGTCTAACTTTGGGAAAAAGTGGGGGCTAAGCCATCTCTCTCTGCGGTTCCGATCGACGCCTATGTATTTTCAGGTTTGGACAATTTCCTTGGTTTTTTTTTTGTTTTTGTTTTTTTGTTTTTTTGTTTTTTGTTGTTTTTTTTTTTTTGCTTGTCAAGTTGTTTTCAGCGGATAGCTTGAATTTTCAAAAAACGATGCTACGTCACTGTTCTCTCGCCTGAAAAAATATCACTCTACTAAAGTAATTTGTTAGATAATTGAATTCCCGTTTAACAGTTTAATTGACATAAAAATGTTAAATATTTTGATACTAGATGCCCCTTTATAAATTTATAAATTGAGTTGTTTTTCAGAACATTCCTAGGCGCGGATCCAGGAATTGAAGTTAGAAGGGGCGCCAAAAGTAGGCAAGGGGTCTGGGGGCCGCCCTAGTGGGGGCCTAGGGGGCGAAGCCTCCGGAAGCTCCTGGGTTCTAGAGATTTTGTAGGGTAAAAATGAGGTCTATCAAGTAGACATATTTACATTTTCTAGACGAAACTGTTATTTACGTTAACTTTGACAATTTGAAGTCCGCCACTGGTCCATGAGACAAAAATGCATTATCCAGCTGGATCCATTGGATGGATTGGATGAGGCAATTAAATTTAAACTCCAGCGATTTATCAGAATTCAAATCTTTCTGCACTCGGGAGAAGAAATGAGTTGCGATGAATGGATTGTGAAAGATGCAGGTACATCTACTTCGTTTCCAAAGCAGAGTGACTCCGTCAGCTCATGCGCCTATGTTTGTTTATATATGCAAATTTGCTTTTTTTAAAAAGCCGTATTGAGGAGGTGGATATTGAAAATTATTTTAAAATTCGCTAATTCGTTTTACATCAATTGTTGGAGAAAACCTTTTTTTTACAACTATTGAAGAACATTAATAATTTGGCCCAGGTCATTGCGTCAGCTGACGTTTCTGATACTGGGGAACAATTAGCACGTCGCAAAATATTCCGTCAAAACCCAGATTATTACCGTCATTAATATCTCATAAAAATTGGAGGAGGATAACCCTTGATCTAGCATCCCGATGTAAAAAAAAAAGATGTACATTCTGGAGAAAATTCACTTATTCATAAAAGAGGCGAGTTTCTGGGATATACCAAAAGAAAGCAAACTAAATCAAATTTTCGCCTCCCAATTAGACTTATAGCGCCATTATGTCATAGATGTTTTGATTAAAGAAATTCTAATTGAACTACTTGCAAAACATCTCTTTGTGAATTATAAAATGGCAAACAACATTTGTGTCACGTCTGAGATGTCAATTCTCAATGAACAAAAGGAATAAGTTGATACTTTATATATATGAAGCTATCTGGTACCGCTTGCAGGGTGGCGGGCAGGAGTAATCTTTCCATACATTAAAACCTGGTGTATACTCTAGCGTAAGAAATCTTCTAGGAGACAAAACCTATTTATGAAATGATGCCCCTCTCCCCAGATTTCCATCCTTAGAAGGCAGACTGTGAGTATAAAGTTGTATTTCCTGATGTAGAATTCAAAACCAAATTCTTCAACAATAAATGTGTAAATATAGACCACAGAAATTAACAATCATATAGAAAACCACAGTGAGACACTTTATTTCAGGTAGAAGTTTTTTTAAAAATAAAATCTGCTTTGGATGAATACAAAAAATAGGTAAGCTTTGAAGAAAGCACAGCTAGTACCTATGGGATTTCCAAGTCTCCAATGATAAGATATTGCAAATGAGATAAACATAGTTACCCCATTTTGATTTCCCCTCTAAGTGCTTGAATGTAGAATCAGAACATTTTTCTTGTGACCTTCCTTGTTATGGCCCTCATAAAATGACAAAGAAATTAGTTTATATAAATCTTTTATTCTGTATAATTTAAGCTTGTTTTAGCACCTCATCATATTACATAAAAAATATAGTCCTTCGGTTATCATTTGATCCTTAAGACACAAATATATATACATTATACATATATAGATCTATGCTACAAAAATATATTCTAATATATCTATTTCATTATTGACAAAAAAAGTCTACAAACACAAGGCATTATACATGAAAGCTCATCAATAAATATCGGTATTGGGATCATTGAAATACATGTGCATGAACTAGAAACATCTTTAAATCGCTGGACGGAAGCATTTAATGCATCTAGAATGAAAAATGACCTTGCAAGTAGAGTACATTTGTTAACTTTACATAAAAAATAATAAATATTGGTAATTTTTGCTCCTTTTTAAATCTAGCACCAGTTTAAATGTATGAAAAATATTGCAAAATAAAGGTGCATAACAAACAAGATGTGTTTGTGAAACACTATGGGCCAGGTGGCAACAAAGTTCGAAAAAAGCAATTTTTAGCATATAGGTCAATGTCAAGGTCACGAGGTCATTGACTTTGGTGTCATTTGAATGAACTTGATTAGTGGAATATGCGTACCAAACATTAAGTCTCTATCTCTCATGGTTCAAAAAAGCTATTATTAGCATATAGGTCACAGTCAAGGTCACAAGGTCATTGACTTTGTTGTCATTTGAAAGAGCTTAATTAGTGAGGTATGCATACCAAATATAAAGTCTCTATCTTTCATGGTTCAAAGGTTATAGCAAAGATTAAAGTTTGAAGACAAAAAAGCTATTTTTAGCATGTAGGTCACAGTCAAGGACACAAGATCATCAACACTGGTATCATTGGAGAGAGCTTAAATAGTAGAGTATACATACTAAATATGAAGTCTCTATCTTTCATGATTCAAAAGTTACAGCCAAGGTTAAAGTTTGCAGATAAAAGCTTTTTTTAGCATGTAGGTCACAGTCAAGGTCACAAGGTCATTGACTTTGTTGTCATTTGAAAGAGCTTAATTAGTGAGGTATGCAAACCAAATATAAAGTCTCTATCTTTCATGGTTCAAAGGTTATAGCAAAGATTAAAGTTTGAAGACAAAAAAGCTATTTTTAGCGTGTAGGTCACAGTCAAGGACACAAAATCATCAACACTGGTATCATTGGAGAGAGCTTAAATAGTAGAGTAAACATACTAAATATGAAGTCTCTATCTTTCATGATTCAAAAGTTACAGCCAAGGTTAAAGTTTGCAGATAAAAGCTTTTTTTAGCATGTAGGTCATAGTCAAGGTCACAATGTCATTGACCTTGGTGTCATTTGAAAGAGCTTCAATAGTGGAGTATGCATACCAAATATGAAGTCTCTGTCTTTCATGCAGACAAACAGACAGACAAAAACAATATACACCCCGGATCTATTGATCCGGGCGCATAAAAATCTTTTAAAAAATTCAATTATTTGCATCAAAGATTTAAATTCATATATTATGAATATTATATTGTATTATCAATATATTTATATATTCATATAAATTTGGGTGATTTAAAGTTTTACAGGCACGACCCTGCACCTGTTGTACAGTTTGATCCTGATTCAACTGTAAACAGTCTTCCACTCGGCATACAAACACACATCTTGTACACCGTTATGTTAGTGTCAGTGGAGTATTGACTGCTGTTAGGTGTGTCCTTGTTGATAAAGGTATGATTGGAAGCTTCAAGGTTGATATTTCCCATCTAAATTTAACAGGAAAACATGATTATCAAACATTTTTGATTTTTACCCAGAACCCCATCTGAATTTTGTTTTACTAAGTATTTGAATGTATGATCAACATTAACATAATTAGAATGCTCTCAATTTTTTACCAAAAATAAAACTATGTAGCAACCAGTCTATGGTGAAATGTAACACAAAGGGAATCTAATTTTCTCTTTTACTTTAGAACAATCTGATTAAAATTAGTGGTTAGACTACTGAGTATATTTAACAACTTATTTTAATCAAACAGACAGTGGTAAAATTAGAACAATGTTTGTTATATGGTGAAAGGAATGACATCATTTAGCAATATAACTGTAAGATGACATTGTCATTCCTCCAATACTCGATTCAATGACTGTTTTCAATTCATTTTTGAGTTCCTTAAGTAAATCTTTTATCATGTCTCCTAACAAAGTTTTGATTTCATTAGACTGATCTTCTAACATGTCCTTCAAGTCTTTAGAAGACGTGTTAGTGTGATCGGATAATGCTCTCAAGTTGTTTGAAATGTCATTCGAAGAATTTTGTAACTGGCTTAACGATGCTTCCATCATGTTTCCTATTTCATCAATCGATATTTGAGTTTGGTTAGATAGTTGTTTGAACATTTCCTTCAAGTCAGTTGATGACATTTCAGTATGGTTAAATAATGCTATCATGTTGTTTGCGACGTCCTTCGAGGAATTTTGTAAATGACTAAAAGATTCTTCCATCATGTTTCCTAATCCATTGATCAACGTTTCGGTTTGGTTAGATTGTTCTTTGAGCATGTACTTCAAATCCTTCGAGGACGTCTTCGTATGGTGAGATAATGCTACCATGTTGTTTGCGATATCCTTCGAGGAATTTTGAAACTGGCTTATGGATGACTCCACCATGTTTCTTATTTCAATTATGGATGAATTTGTTCCATTTGAGATTGCATTCATCATATCTCCAATTTCTTGGAAAGCAATTTTTGTTTTGTTTGATAATGAACGAATATTTTCTGTCAAATTTGAATTTGCCTCTAGATTCATCTCGGTGATATTTAACAATTGGCTCGTTTTATCAATGACTTGTCGTTGATTTTCAGTATATTTTATCAGTGTGTTGTTATTTTCTACGATAAAAAAAGAAAAAAAATATTTTGTTTTCTTAATCAATACAAAAAAAAAATAATTCTAGAAAGTAAATGTCCTAGAAATTCACGAGGGGCTATCAAAAAGTACGTAGACTGAGGCAATAAAAAAAGTACTAAGTAGTCTGTGCTCTCAAAATTGATAAGGAACATAAAGCAACAAAAATCAAGAAATATTGAAAATTTTAGCTTGATACATTTCTTACGTGCAATATCATTATAGAAGCTAAAAGGACCTTATACGATCACCTGGCGTTGTTGTCGTTTAGTTTCATGACGTCCAACAACGTCATTGTTTTTCAATGTCCGCTTCTTCTGCCTCATATTTTAACGTGATTTTTCACACCTTGAATACAAATCTACATTTACTGTACATCCCTTTTCTCTTTGAATCTCTTTTGGCATTAAAAAACAGGTCCCCTGGATGCATTTTATTTCTCCGTAGCCAGTTTAAACATTTCCTAGGTCTTTACCAGTTTTCTCAGGGGCAAACTTTATAGAATGTTGGAAAAAGAAAACCTCCCTCCTTTTTGACGTCATTTTCAAGGCTTTATTTGTTTGAACCTTTCATGTAAAATTTAAGACAAATTTCCATAGAACTTCCAGAATGAGGTAAAAATTCCATTTTTTATTGAACAATAGTGTCCCAACACATACTTGAATTAACGTATTCTTTGGATGTCAGATATTAATATCAAAAAACTTTTTTCTCAGTGACACTTAGGTCGAAAATACGTCGTGTTCGAAGTTGTGCCGACTGGACATACCATTGCTTACAAAACATTACTAGTTTATTAAAAAATAAAATCTATAATTTGTGGGTTTTTTCTATAGAAAGAGGAGATGGTGCTTACCAGATATTTTAAAATTC
>NW_026923021.1:0-20722 GCF_032062105.1 Saccostrea cuccullata
AAAATTATTAAAAGCTTTTTTTTCTTCATTTAGTGTTTTGAAAAAAAGAATGTATAAAAAAGAAACAGACTGCATGAACCATTTTATTCACATTTTAATACTATGATCAATCGTCTAGAGAAGAGGCATCCCTTATCATCATAATTAGTGCACTTGGATTATGTTAAGCTTGAATGCTGTCCACTATCTCCATAACTTTGTTCAAACCATCCTTGATAGTTGAAGCGGAACCGTGAATTACTTTCGATTTCGTTCTTTTACAGGATTTTAACTAAAACACATTTTTCATCTTTGATTTTTTGTAAACAAGCCACCCCTCTCTCCTCATTTTTAAACAAGAAAGCTGCTAAAAGTTAGCTAGAGAATAGAAGTTGAATGGTTGAATTAAACTGTTTGCATCAAAGCTAGAAAAAGCTAACATCAAGATTGCATGGCCTTTATCTAATTCATGTCAATAAAGAAAATAATAAAACTGAAGAAAAAAAGCGAATTGTCTAAGAATGTAGGATATTTTTTTATGAAAATGTTGAATTTATATTTTTATATTTTACTATTTTAAAAAAAATACCACAAATAATCGATAAACTTGTACTTTCCTTTATGTATTTTAACCTTAGTATTTCAAATTTAAACATAAACTTAGATCCTCAAATTTATTTATGTGTTCCCATTGTGTTTAGATTCATATACTCATTTGTGAGATAGAAAAATGTGACTAAGTAGACCAGTATGAAAGATTAGTACATGTACATGTATCTTACTCCTTAGATTGAAAAGCTTATTATATTTTGTGGGTCAATATTTTTCTCCTGTATTTCCTGCTCCACCGAAAAAAAAATGAAATTCATTTAGAAATTCTCTGCAAAATTTACCAGTTACTGTATCTTATATTTATGCCCTTGACATGTTCTAAATTTTCAATTTACTCCAACCTGTTAAATTTTAAACACCTCGCTAAGTAGGAGATGCAGCGTGTAAAAAATGAAGGTTTAATAGAGTCTAAGATAGGTACACAATCTTGATCCAAGATGAAATAAATTTTTAAAGTAGAGATCATTTTAACAGTCTTTTGTGATAATTTTATGACATTTTACTGAATTCTAAAACTACTAACTTTCTGTTGTTTCACAACATCTTTTAAAATCATAAAACGAAGTATTTTTCATTGTAAAATAATTATTCATGGGTCCACTTTCAATTTCCAAAATCTACCATACTTCTTTAATAATGGTGGCATTAGAAATGACATCAAAGTTGCTAATGTAAATCGTAGGTCTGAGATTCCAAATGTTGTTCTTGTACACTTCTAGGCGGGTGAAGATATCTGGTTTGTACTGAAGCTGACATTTGATTCCCAGGCTTCTTATAGTTCTTTCACTTTCATATACTTGGTCTTCGTCGCAAAAATTGTCATTTTTGATGCACACTACATGTACATTTGCATAAGGACACTCTCTACCCAGTGTAGAAGCACTGATTTGGCCTTCCTAGCCAGAGTATTCCCATTTACAATACCTTTGGCAACTAAGGACCACAAGTAATCTCCCTTTCCTCCAGTTGACACGAAGAACATCCATTTACCAGCAGTAACTCTAAAATTGTTTCCTAATTCAAAAATTTTGTCTTTACTTATATCTCTTGCCGATGCTTTCAGGTTTTCCCATGCCTCTTTTAATCCTAAAACGTCCATTTCATCCGAGTCATTTTCATATTTTGATTTTTCTGAACGGACGACACGAATCCAACCAAATCCATCATCTCTAAAAATATTTTGAAAAGTATATGGTAGAAAGACTCGTATTCAAGATTTAATGACATCATCAAATAAAATAACCTATGTATCCCATAAACATTCTAAGATAGAAATATAAACATTTTTAAAAGCTTTATATAAATGTCAACTGTGGATTTGAAAAAAAAAAGTATGACAGTAGTACTTTCATCATGTACCCTGCTATGGGCAATGTATAAAATAGGGATGGGATGATACAACTTTTTCTATATAAATATGTTTCATGATATTTGAGCCATGATACGATATGTATTTCAATAGCTATACTGGTTATTTAATCTTTTTTGCATTGAAATGAACAAAACATACCTTCACAAATAAGAATTATTTCTTTAAGAAATGAATTTAATTTTTGAAGATTCATGAGGTTATGAACTACGACGCTTCACGCCCGCATATTTCATGAAGGTTGTTAGCGCTTCATGATAAATATGCCGGCGTGAAACGTTCATTTCTTATATTTACATTATTTTTCTGATGATTTGCCACAAAATTTGTGCCATTCAACTGTTATTCAAAGCAAAATAGTTTGCACTATAGTTTTGAAGTCAAGTGTGGTATTATGATGTAACAATGGAGATATTCATGCTCAACGATGGTAGTTCATGAGAAAGTAATTTTCATATTTGCAAAGAGTCTTAAGGAAAATTATTTGGAAATTTAAATATTTAAAGTTGAATATCTGTTATAAATCTAAATTATTTTACACAAGTGGTATTAATCATAATGTATATCAAATTTAGCACATTTATTTTGTATATTAAACAAAATATTAAATGTTAAGTACCGGTAAACAAAGAAAAACACAGTACAGATATTTCAATATTTCTTCAAACGTATCATCCTCACACAGAATTGATATTATCGATACCTCGTCCCAGCCCTAGTATAAAACCAGGTTTTCATACTTATAGAAGAGCATTAAAACCTTTCATTACCTGTGAATCAGAGAGGGTTTATTTTTCTCTAACCACTCCTCAATTGATTCCTTGTTCCTCCCAGTCTCATAAATCACAGATTTAGCATTTCTACACTCCAGTGAGTCTGCCGCATAGTAATCAGAGTCATACATTGCCATCTTTTTTGTGATTTCATTTGTTATGTAAACTCTTTCCTAGGGAAACAAGATAACCTGCCAAAAATGTATCATACATAAAGGATATTCAATGATTTATACATGTAGTTAAAGAAATAAAGAGAAGAACTTAAATCATGATATTCTCAACTTTAACACATATCTTCAAAGATCCATTATAATTAATCCTGATTTGAGTCAAATACATCTGCTTATATTTACATTTGCAAATGCTTTCCTTTATATAACACTACTATAAGCAATGCATATCTATAACTGTAAAATGCGTATCTATAACTGTAAAAAGGGGGTCAAGAGGTCATAGATGTGCGTATAGATAATCGTTCGACGTAATTTCTCAGTGACGTCATAAAGGGTCGACGTGCGTTCAGTGGATAACATACATGCCGTTGGGTTTGAAAAATAATGCATTTCACACGTTAAAAGTCACAATCAGGTAAATATAAAGTATGAATAAGTCACAACTGTAAATATAAGTAATAAGGTATCATTTTAAAACATCTATCGGGCTATAAATACGGGTTGGTACGAGATTAAATTCATCATAAAGCCCTTATTTCTTGATTAAAAAAGAATTTGAAATATCTCATTTTCTTTATCATACCATAGTCGTACATGTATACATTAAGTTTTTCCTTTCAAATGAACAGAACATTTTAAAAAATGCCTTTATCTAAGTATTCAATATCTATTTTCCAACATTTAGATTGAATATTTTATCGTTAAAAAATCATGTCCTATGAACCCGTTTTAGAAGGGCCTGTTAGACACAGCTAACTTAATTCTTTAAGATTCTTTAAACGAAGTAATACCAACACAATCATGAGATTAACATCTTATCAGTGCATATATACGCATTGATTATTCAATAAGCGATCCACCAAAAATGAAATTCACTTCTGTCATCAAATTGTTAGTAGAAATGGCATTAATTAACATTTTCGGCTCAAATGTCGCAAGAAAAAAAATATCTAAATTTTACCCATGCCATCAATACACTTACAAATTAATTTTTATGTTGTCTACATCTATAAGCAATACCTGTATGAAACGTCCTTTTACCAAATATGATAAAATAGTCCGCAGGAGAGCGAACACATATGACTAGGAGTGAAAGTAGATTGTAAGCGTTGGAATACGCATCAGTCTTCCGGATTTTGATTATGATAGCCCGGGAAAAATTGAAAAGGCAAAGTTGAAAAGTACTGTAGTTATTTTCGAAAAGCACACTCAAATGACAACAAAATTTCAGGAGTCGAGCTGAAATTAAGCAGTAATTGACACTGTTAGCTATTCATTCTAATTAAAAGAACGATTTCAACATTAAAGACACACGCAACGTAGTTTTGTCAATTGAACTTACTTTTCTTATTCCATGTTCAATTTAAGAGTTACGATTATCAAAGGAACCTTTTGCAATATTTTGATGCCAGGATACATTGTGCAACATGGGAAAATACCCACTAAAACTGTATTTGCGTTATTTTTTCTTATTTATGTACTAATATCCTGCTATCACCTATATCTCCCAACTTATTCGATACTTCGAACATTCATCGTGTACCAGTATGATCAGTTTTTAAACCTTGGCAGAGTATTGAAGGATAAGCTGATGTTACAAGGGTTTTCAACAATTTCAATAAAGTCACCATTTTATTACTAGTGACCACATCAAAATCCCTTTAAGAGGCACCATTACTCATTACTCCACATACGGTACTTGGTTTCTTTGTTTACACAGGTGAAGAAAAAGATTTTGGAAGAATTAATGCATTTTTCCTTTATACAAGTATTACGTCACTACAAAATTTTATAGATACATGAAGTTCTAAACACATGTATAAAACTGAAAATAAATTGATGTGTTTTTTAAATATCTGTAGTAGGTATTATATTTTTGTACACTACATGTTCCTTACAGCAGAAATTCATTCTTGTATGAGAAGGATGATATGGAGATAATGAACAGTATTCAATATCAGAGTATGAAAATACTTTTGGACATTTTGGGGCAGTGTTTTCTGGATACCCTACAGTGATCAGTCTGCAATTCATCCATTATATTGGCTGAGTATATGCATTCTTCCTTTGACCAGTTGACCAATCTGGTTCAATTCATCATCACAATGGTAAAGCCAATGGGCAAGGATGTGTAGAAATTTTACATTACAAATTAATTAAAATATTTTGTGTGTGGGTGTGCTTGTTAATAAAATTCTTTTCAAGGCAAATTTTGGTATTAACCAAGTGTTTAAATTCCTTCGTACAAGGAGATAAGATATCCTGAAAATAGGAGAACTCAATGAAAAGCCTTGCTTATTTCTGCAAGCAAAGATTTTGACTAGTCAAATAGTCAATATACAGTACTGTTGAAGCTTATAATCACCAACACTGATATCTAAAATACCATGGATATCTCAAAGTTGGAAGTCCCAAATACGTTTTCTTTCTGTACTTTAACCATAGTATCAAAAATTTAGATATAAACTTAGATACTCATATCTATAAATGTGCCATCTTAGCTAGCCAAGAGTTTCTGATTCGCTTCTCTCTTCATAAACCCTTGGCACGGTGTAGTACCTAAACGGTTGTTATCAGAAAAAATTGCGAGTTCGTTACTGCTATCTGAAAATTGAGCGGTTGCTAGTGGAAAAAAATGGACGAAATTGTAAGTTGTTTTTCTTCGCTGGCTCAACAAAATGGTCAATAATTCAATTATTAAAGTTTAGCCGCTTGGTATTTCACCCTTACGGAACGTTACATACATTTTGAAACTGACATGTATATTTATTATATGATTGAATAATTTCCATCTCTCTGATTGGCTGAGATCCAACTATGTTAGAAAAATACTACGTTGTATTGACCTGCACGTGACGTTCCAGGTCAATACAAGGATTTATTTCCTCTACATTGATCTAAAATAGATTGGGAAATTCCAAATTGATACAAATTGTTTTGGAAAGCTATTTAAACGACTGTGATTTTTTTTTTCATGTGAAAAAAAACATAAGCAAATATATATTTTAGGGTGAGGGTGGTAAGATAGAATGCAGGGACCCCCCTCCAACACTTGAACTGAACATGTTTTTTTTTTTTTTTTTTTTTTAATTTTTGGCAGTCAGTTTTCCCTGATAATACTCCTTCCTTTCGAAATCTATCCTATAAAAAGACTGATATTATATTATTTTTTTCATGGCAACTAAATTGATTAAAAAAAACCATTTCAAATTGATACGACTGGTAAGGTTTATACACATTTGAATTCTGTTTCTCTCTTGTATTTGGCTAGGACTTAATTAAATGCAAGTTAACAAGTAATGAGCTGTATCATTTTATTAGTGAATCATATAATAAAACAATTATTGCTGTTTTTTTTCGGTCAATACAATGATTTAGCCATCTTCGAAGTACAATATTCACCTCGCCCTTCGGGCTCGGTGAATATTGTACTCCTCAGATGGCTAAATCATTGTATTGACCTCAAAAACCAGCAATAATTGTATATTAGAATTTTAATGAATTGAAGGATTGCTGATATATAAGACGAAAACTGGCGAAAGCGTTGGACACATCTACATGCACGTAAGAAATATATTAAAATTGCGTCAAAAGTTTTAGATATTTGATAAAAATGAATCGACAGTTCGTTGTGTATTTGTAAATATTATTGGTTATTTTATATCATTGTCCGCTTTCATGGGTTTCTTACAAGCTAGAGCGTTTTTATTAGGAGAATCTTGTGTTACGGCTACTATTAGACAATGGCACCGGTTACTATTTGAATAGGTTTAAGTTTTCAAATTTCATGAAATCACATCCTCAATTTACATATGTTATGCAATTACAGTTCCTTAAGAAAACTATATATATACCGTATATTCTTTCTTAATGATTGACTTGTCGTGTATGTTACTTTCGATCATATAATGACAAATTAATCGTATATTTATATGTACAATGTATGTTGTAAATAATGGAGTTTGTATGTACATTTACCCTGTACACGTAGGCTTTGGAACAGGGGTAGGCTAAGCCTTCCCATTTGTTTTTTTGCAAAGATACAGACATAATATAGGCACTGAAAACTTGGGCTAATCTTTTTTTTATTGGACCAGGTGTAGCCCCCCCCCCCCCCATCTTTCAATTTGCTTCCAACGTCTATGGAACATGCACACACAAACAACTGTTTTGTGTTACCCATTAAATCATGTGACCATTCAATTTATTATATTCCAGCTATGTTATTATGCCAGATTGGTTAAATTTACGATTTGGAATTTTAAAAAATCATAATTATCGATTCACAAACCACGAGAGATTATTTGTCTCAAATATTTACGCAACCCACCTCTACAAATCCAAACATAAACCTACAAATTAGCAATCTCAATATCTGATTTAAAAAAAAATATGAATTGAAAAATGAATAAAGCTCACATAAAGTTATAAATTTTTGCTGTCCAACGTCGATAATTACTCAAGTACAAATTTTAATGAAAATATATTAAGTCAATTTACAAGAAATTCGACAGTAAAAAGAAGTGGAAAACATTAATATAAAAACCACGCTTTCTTTCGTGGCGGGGGGGGGGGGGGGCTTGTCTTTTCTTGCCTATATAATTTAAAGAACTCTTAAAAGCCTAATGGGGCGAGGAGGGGGATGATGTTTTGAATATTGCATGTTAGTCGTTCAACGAACCAGTGCATCACCGTACTTCGAAAAAGAAATATGGAATTAGAAATATTTGACAAAGCTTATACTTTAACTTTACTAGATATTATACATGTTTAAGTATACATGTAGGCTACAAAAATCCCCCAAAACGCTAACTTAAGAAAGGTTTTAAAGAAATGATTGTAATTGATTGTAAATGTATATCATATGCTATTTCAAATTGATTTACGGGTCATTTCGTGAAGCTTTCTCTTTATTTGTTTAGCAATCCTTTTCGAAGATCAGCTCTACTTTGCAAAAATACGATAAATTCGAGTTACGAACGCGCCCCCCTCCACATTTTGTTCCAAGTATAACCTTTACTTTTAAAATGTTCATTGAAAGGCCTAGCTGATGACTTTCTGCCAAGCATAACTTTTACTATATTGAAAATTTTCATTGAAGTCCCCCTTTTTTATTGCAGTATAGTCAAAGAAGGGTAGGCGGTAGCGCGTGAGAAAAAATGGTACTGAAAGAAGTTTGACAATTTTCCTTTTTTTCCATGTCAGCCTTTTTAAAAATAGATTTGAATTTTTCTGCCCCCCCCCCTTTCAAAATCGAAGAGGTTAAGATGGTAAAAGTCAACTGCATATATAGACATCTTATTTCACATGCAAATTGGGATATTTAAAATGTATATTTTAGACATTTGCTGCCATAAGTTTGTTTCATATCTCTGTTAATAAGGAAAATTTTCAAATAGCAGCCGATGCGATGTTTTCAGTGATTAACAGTAGTAGAGAGTGATTGTTTTTATGCTACTTTGAGGTGCAAATTGATTTGAGGTGGAGAGGTGGGCTTTAAAGGCGGAAGTATATAGTAAATCCGGATGCTAATAATGACTATATGTAATTATAGGGAAGCAAACCCGGATGATTTTTTTACTGATGATTAGCTAATACACAAACGTTAAGACCTATGAATATATTGTATTTATTTTTAATGTTTTGACGACTTGAAACTTACGATGTCAATAGTGTATTAGGATCCTAAATTGTGTGAATTAGATATATATTGCTTTGATTCATAAAACTGGGTTTGATAATTAAACATGCGGCCTGAGTTAAAACACAAGTTTTTTTAACAAAACCTTGAAAATGATAAACAAGTTGAAAATGAAACCTCTAATTGTTCACGAACTAGTCATTTATTAAAATAGAAGAGAAGAAATAAAACAAGAGACACGGAAAAGTGGGAAACTACTATAACAATCACTGATTTATTGAAATGAGAAGTATATAACCTTTTTTTCATTAAAGTATTTTTCATACGAACGGTTTCTTTTTAGAGTTAAGACCATACAAATGAAACGAGAAATTTTAATTATATGAGGCCTAATTTTGAGTCAAGACAAACGTCTATTACAAGATCTTAAAACTTGATTAACATGCTGAAGTGAAACCTAAACGTCGTCCGGTTTACGCACTGATGAAGTCAATAAAAGTGTAATTGATGCAAATCACCCATATTCCCAAAACGCTAGCAAGACAATTTGCGGCAGCAGATTTCGATTTAAAGGGGGGGGGGGATCATAGGTTTTCAGCTTTCTTAGTTAAAGAAAATAAACTTGATATATTCCACCATTTATTTCTATCAGTGATATTTTTACATTAAAATGAAAATATTAACATAGCCAATCAGGTTGCGTCACCCCGGTAATTGTTTTCACTATAAAATTCCATATAGAATAAAAAATCTGGTATTTGTTAACATGAAAAAATATCTAGCAGGAGGTGTTAAACATTACCTGTCACACTAGCTGACACACTCTCACACACAAAACGGTACCTACACGGCATTTTCTGACTTTTTCCAGCTGCAAACAGGCTACCCTCAAATCCACGTGTTTTCAATGTGTTTATAAACATTCCGAGTGTACCGCAGGAAGTAGCATCCTATTCCCGGGAAAAAAATAGTTCCTGTCAAAAACCTTTATTTGTTCAAAAAGCACATAAAATTTACTAGGCACAGGTACCAAAGTTGAAAAAATGGCTCGGAAGAGAATAGAAAAACGTTTCAAAAGAAAGGAAAATCAATTTTATATGTATAGACCTTCATTTGACTAAGTTCATTTTGATCGGTCAATTACCCGTGTGATACCTCTACCAATTTAGTACTCCTCTCCCCTCTTGTTTAACCAGGAAATGATGTCAACTTCCGGGAATCTGGTACCCTTTTTCCCATAATTCGACGCGCGGTACTTCCACAACTACCAAGTTCATCATACCCGACGTTAATTTATGCCCAGGAAAAAAAAAACTACGTGGAAATACGTAAAAAATTGAAAGACAGCATATTTCTACTGACGAATTAGTTTACTATAATTAATAATTTTTAACTTTCTTTTCTTTTAACTTACTTTTTTTTCCACAGTATTTGAAAAATATGACCCCCCCCCAAAAAAAAGAAAAAGAAGGCTTCTAAATAATTAGTTTTGTACCTATGTTTTAAACCCAGTAAAACTTAAGATCCCTCCCTCATAACTGCTGACATTAATTGCATCGCCAAAATCTCTCGGGGGAGTTTCACAGATTAACGTTAATTCGGCTTTTATTGAGTCCGCTCTTCGGACAGACTGCTAAGGTTTTCTTGGCATGACAAGGGAAATAATAAGGGAAATAAAGACGTGCCTCATAACGTGCCTCCCTAAAAAATTCATTACGAAAAAACTTAACGCCTCCCATAACGCCACCCTAGCGGGTGTCTGTGACGTCATGGCCCATATAGAAGACACTCGTTCACCCCGATAATTTTTATTTATTTCGAATTTCCTCGAATGGAGATAGATGTAGTCATTTGCACGTTCCCTTCTCCAAGGGTGGCAATATGTTGGTTTCATACAATAACCATATCCTTAATGCAGAATGACACAATATTCGCAACAGTGTATCACAGTTGGCGTACCCCTCATAACCAGAGGTACTACAATCGAAGAAAACACAAAACAAAAGACTCTCTATACAACTTTTATTTCCATAATATACAATACAGCGTAACGTACAGTTAAACATTATCGACATCATTTGCATTAATCTAAGAATTAAATTTTGAGGGCGAATGCAACCATTTAACCCAGTATTTTTTATTCTGTCCACGTCCTGTTGTTTTCAAGATCTTTTCCGCTTTAAATGTATCGTCCTCGCGCACATCCACTTTTTGGAGTTCGGACTGATAGAATGTTCCCTTGATCTCCTCATCCAGATAATCTTTCACTCGGTACAAAGGTAATCCTCCTCTCAAAAGTCTTTCTGCGACCACAAAAATCTCTCCAGACCACTTTTGATCGTATTCTCTCGTGAAGACGTTCCGAAGGTGACTTATTCGCACTTTGTCTCCAACTCTAAATCTGAATGGTTTCCGGACGTGTTTGACCTTACGAACAAGGGGTGTCTTTTTAGACCAGTACATTTTCCACCATAGATTGGTCTCCTTAGATTTGTCCACTTTATCGGGTGCCATGCCAATGGTTCTATGAAAGGTTGTGTTATAGTTTCTGGCAAAGTCTTGTAAGCGGTCGATGTATCGATCCGACATTTTGTGAGTCAGGTAGCGGTTGATTCGAGATTTCACCCTTTTAATGGCTCGCTCTGCATAGTTTGCCTTAATTTCGGTAATTTGGGCATACAGGTGCTCTATTTCCTCTTCTCTCAGCAATGCATTGAATGCTCTCGATCGAAATTCTTGACCTTTATCTGTGCGTAGTCTCGATGGTCTTCTACCCTTTCGTAAGATGTCCTCAATGCTGAGACAATACCCTAGCCTTTCTTGTCCTTGAGGGGGCGCATCCACAAGTATTTTGGAAAATATGTCAATGGCTATCAGAATGTAAACGAATCCGTCGTTTTCCTTGGCAAAGGCAGACATATCCATCAGATCCGCATCCCACTGATCGTCAATGCCTATCGTTATCACTTTGTTCCGTTTGAAATGTATCTTTTAGGGTCGCTGCAAACTATATGCTTCCTGTCTTTGTAACCATTTTTGGATCTTAGGTCTGCTGATGACGTATATTCCCGCCTTTCTACCGTATCTAAACAACTTGTCCGGTCCGAAAAACTAGCAGGATTGGTGGAGTCGTAATAAATATCCTTTAAGTAATTTTCCCAAGACATTTTGCGAAACGGAAGGACACAGTTCTTCCTCTTATAAAGTTTTGTCCAAATACTTTTCTACGTTGGACTCTTTGATCCAAGAATTGAATAAGGAAGGAAAATTCTTCCATTTGACCAAACACATTTTCCGACCGTTTATGACATCTTTCGACAAGATCCTCTGTATCTGGTAATCAGAGTCCAAGTCCTCTTCATCGCTTTCCGAACGATCGTCTTCGTCGTCCGTTTCGTCATCGTTCTCGTCATCGATCGTTTCTTCTATGAGAGACTTGTACTTCGCAATAGCCATTTTGATGGCTTTTTGACGAGGAATTCCTGTTTGACTCAAGTCTTCCACTTCCTGCACTACTTGCTCATGTATGGAACCGTGTCGAAGTAAGAATAAGATGTGAAGGAATTTTGCATAATCCTTTACAAGAACATCCATTTCTTTGCCTTTCATTGCGGTTTCTGTTTTCTTTCTGGCATCCGTTTCTGTCATGCCTTCATTGACACTGTCTCTAAACATGGCCAGCCATTTCTTTCTGATGATTTCTTTAGCATCGAACATCATATCGTTGAATGCAATCTTTTCGTCTTCATGGTCACGAGTATCTTTCAGAGCCTTCCGCTTAGGAGGCGGGGCAATATCTTCATCCATTTGCCGTTTTGCGGTATTCTCTGGGCACCAAGATTTGACATGTCTCTGCAAGTCATGCATAGTTTCGAAAAGCAAGCCACAATCGTCACAGGACGGCATGTCTTCCTCGATTAGAGAATTTGTCGTTTCTTCAGTCCCTTCGGACCTTTTGGTTGGAGATTCGGTTGTAAATTCCTCACTCTCAGTAGGCCCTCCTCTTATAAACTTCATATTAAAAACATCGGTGCGCATGCGCAAATGTTCTGGTGTAAACGGTTTCAGATCGATGATTAGATAGCCGTAAGGCACTGACGTAGCTGCTTGGAAATGTCTCATCAAGTGCTGCGAATTCCCCGGATACATCTGTCTTGCCAAGGTCATGACTTGCTGCTGATCCACGGGATTATTAAACATCACCAAGTAGTGACAGTTGCGTCTCTGCGTGGGGTCCTTGTTGAAATATAGATTCTGATTGATGGCAATGACAGATAGGTTTCTATGGTGACTACCTTCCGTAAACAGTTCGTTGACTCGCGAATCCTTGGCAGCTGTAGACATTAGGTCGTCCAAGATCACTAGATTCCTCTTAGAGGGATGGATAAAGGAATCTTGATCTAAATCCAAGGGGATGCCTTGAATAAAGTCCACCTTTGGATACACAGTATTCTTGCTGCTGCTGCTGCTGCTGCTGCTGCTGCTTGCTGCTGCTCCTGTTTGCTGCTGCTGGTCCATGTGTTTATGCTTGACGTGACGGTTCAGGTCATGGGGCCAAGTGTAAGCCTTTTCACAAACAGTGCACCGATACATGTTTTTGCTCGTTTCCAACTTGTGTTTATCCTTTTATCACTTTTTGTACCGCAACTTCTTCTTATAACCTTGCTTCCTCTTATAACCTTTCTCAAATATGTTTCATAGTGGTGTAGATCATAGTGAATTATTATTTAAGCCTTGCTACTGCTGCTGACCTTAGGGTTTAGATCTTGGGACAAGTTTTTTCATGCTTTATAATATTTAATCATCATTATACTAGTACTACTAAGTTTCCTCGTGGCCTCTTTTAGAATTAAAACACAGAATGATGACTCCTGGCTATTGAAAGATTATCTGGATGAGGAGATCAAGGGAACATTCTATCAGTCCGAACTCCAAAAAGTGGATGTGCGCGAGGACGATACATTTAAAGCGGAAAAGATCTTGAAAACAACAGGACGTGGACAGAAAGAAAAATACTGGGTTAAATGGTTGCATTGACCCTCAAAATTTAATTCTTAGAGTAATGCAAATGACGTCGGTAATGTTTAACTGTACGTTACATTGTATTGCATATTATGGAAATAAAGTTGTAAATAGAGTCTTTTGTTTTGTTTTTTTCTTCGATTGTAGTACCTCTGGTTATGAGGGGTACGCCAACTGTGGTACACTGTTGCGAATATTGTGTCATTCTGCATTAAGGATATGGTTATTGTATGAAACCAACATATTGCCACCCTTGGAGAAGGGAACGTGCAAATGACTACATCTATCTCCATTCGAGGAAATTCGAAATAAATAAAAATTATCGGGGTGAACGAGTGTCTTCTATATGGGCCATGACGTCACAGACACCCGCTAGGGTGGCGCTATGGGAGGCGTTAAGTTTTTTTGTAATGAATTTTTTAGGGAGGCACGTTATGAGGCACGTCTTTATTTCCCTTATTATTTCCCTTGTCATGCCAAGAAAACCTTAGCAGTCTGTCCGAAGAGCGGACTCAATAAAAGCCGAATTAACGTTAATCTGTGAAACTCCCCCGAGAGATTTTGGCGATGCAATTAATGTCAGCAGTTATGAGGGAGGGATCTTAAGTTTTACTGGGTTTAAAACATAGGTACAAAACTAATTATTTAGAAGTCTTTGCATCCCTTCTTTTTTATGGGGGGGGTCATATTTTTTTAAATAGTGTGGGAAAAAAGTAAGTTAAAAGAAAAGAAAGTTAAAAATAATTAATTATAGTAAACTAATTCGTCAGTAGAAATATGCTGTCTTTCAATTTTTTACGTATTTCCATGTATTTTTTTTACCTGGGCATAAATTAACGTCAGGTACGATGAACTTGGTAGTTGTGGAAGTACCGTGCGTCGAATTATGGGAATAAGGCTACCAGATTCCCGGAAGTTGACATCATTTCCTGGTTAAACAAGAGGGGAGAGGAGTACTAAATTGGTAGAGGTATCACACCGGTAATTGACCGATCAAAATGAACTTAGTCAAATGTAGGTCCATAGATATAAAATTGATTTTCCTTTCTTTTGAGACGTTTTTCTATTCTCTTCCGAGCCATTTTTTCAACTTTGGTACCTGTGCCTAGTAAATTTTATGTGCTTTTTGAACAAATAAAGGTTTTTGACAGGAACTATTTTTTTCCCGGGAATAGGATGCTACTTCCTGCGGTACACTCGGAATGTTTATAAACACATTGAAAACACGTGGATTTGAGGGTAGCCTGTTTGCAGATGGAAAAAGACAGAAAATGCCGTGTAGGTACCGTTTTGTGAGTGAGAGTGTGTCAGCTAGTGTGACAGGTAATGTTTAACACTTCCTGCTAGATATTTTTTCATGTTACCAAATACCAGATTTTTTATTCTATATGGAATTTTATAGTGAAAACAATTACCGGGGTGACGCAACCTGATTGGCTATGTTAATATTTTCATTTTAATGTAAAAATATCACTGATAGAAATAAATGGTGGAATATATCAAGTTTATTTTCTTTAACTAAGAAAGCTGAAAACCTATGACCCCCCCCCCCCTTTAAATCGAAATCTGCTGCCGCAAATTGTCTTGCTAGCGTTTTGGGAATATGGGTGATTTGCATCAATTACAGTTTTATTGACTTCATCAGTGCGTAAACCGGACGAGATTTAGGTTTCACTTCAGCATGTTAATCATGTTTTAAGATCTTGTAATAGACGTTTGTCTTGACTCAAAATTAGGCCTCATATAATTAAAATTTCTCGTTTCATTTGTATGGTCTTAACACTAAAAAGAAACCGTTCGTATAAAAAATACTTTAATGAAAAAAGGTTATATAATTCTCATTTCAATAAATCAGTGATTGTTATAGTAGTTTCCCACTTTTCCGTGTCTCTTGTTTTATTTCTTCTCTTCTATTTTAATAAATGACTAGTTCGTGAACAATTAGAGGTTTCATTTTCAACTTGTTTATCATTTTCAAGGTTTTGTTAAAAAACTTGTGTTTTAACTCAGGCCGCATGTTTAATTATCAAACCCAGTTTTATGAATCAAAGCAATATATATCTAATTCACACAATTTAGGATCCTAATACACTATTGACATCGTAAGTTTCAAGTCGTCAAAACATTAAAAATAAATACAATATATTCATAGGTCTTAACGTTTGTGTATTAGCTAATCATCAGTAAAAAAATCATCCGGGTTTGCTTCCCTATAATTACATATAGTCATTATTAGCATCCGGATTTACTATATACTTCCGCCTTTAAAGCCCACCTCTCCACCTCAAATCAATTTGCACCTCAAAGTAGCATAAAAACAATCACTCTATACTACTATTAACCGGTGCAATATATGCTAAGACCCTGATAGCAACCGTAACTTTAAAAAATCGTGTTTTATCCAAAAATCTCTTTTAGAATACACTTTTCAATTTTTTAAAATTATTTCTATCTATATTATAGATAGAAATAATTTTAAAAAATTGAAAAGTGTATTTTAAAAGAGATTTTTATTATAGATTGACGCATTTTCAAATACCAAAATACCCACAATCTGAATAATAGATGATTTAAAAAAGCATGAAAACTGGGTATTTATTGACTTAAGATTTGGTAGAGGCTTCGGAAATTTTACTAATTCTAAATTATTAGAGGGCTATTCTGCAAATTACACATGACAACATCTTTAGAAATACCTTACTTAATTGTTCCGTGCACCCGGACTTTTCAGAGATTATCTTGATTTGGGGTCATAATTTCACTGTTTTACAGCTTCTTCTAAGAGTTTTCAACATATTTATTTCTGCTAGCAGCCGTACAATTTTCGAATAGCAACATTGAACGCAGTTTTGTTCCGATAGCAGCCGTTTAGGTACTACACCGTGCTTGGCATACGGTGAAGTCAAAAGACGGCGTCACGTGATCTCGAATCTATCAGGTACGCACAGATTGCGTCAACGACAGATATAAAGACACGTGTTAAAAAAAAATTAAATCAAAGTTTTTTTTTCAAGAATAATTGAGTTATGTTTATTTATTATTTATAGAACAAATCTGAATCTTCAATACAGATTCTTAATCACATATTTAGAAGATATTGGATGACACCATAGCTACCATCCTCGCAAGCCACGGGTTTTGTGTCCATTGATGATTCTATTTCCACAAATTTGCGACGATGCATAGCTACTCATAGAATATTGCATGTTATCTTACGGATCGTTGTTTACTTGCGTTTTTTATTTCCGAGATTAGAGTCAAGAAGTATCCTGAACGCAAATTTCGTCATTTACAAAAAACAATTGCTGATTGGTTGACCGGATGTACTGAATCCCAATCAAAACTCGAGAAAACAAGAGGCCCACGGGCCATATAGGTCACCTGAGTATTGTGCAACAACTTTCAAACAATTAAATTTGGTTCGTGTTTTAATCCAGGGGTCATGAAATTCGCAATTCATAATTTTGAAAGAGGCACCATTGCTTATCATAATTATAGACTTTGCATGCTTACTCTATTTAATAAATACCCAGAGGTAGATCAGAGTAACAAAGAGAAAATGCACTTCCACTTTATAACCAGTTGTCCACCTAATCCCAAACGAAACACTGTCTCGATACCCAGGGGCCATATATTTCAAAATTTTGATCATAAAATGGCTGATTAATACTAAAGAGCAGATTTCAAAGCATTAATTTATTTTCAGACTATGTACCCCCCACCCCCAACCCAGGGAGGGGGGGGCATAAAAAAAATAACCATTTTGCTAAATGCATCTTTCTTTATCATAAATAATATACTTGGATCATTGGCATAAAACCCAGGAGCAAAGGAAAGATTTTCAAAGAATTAGTGTATTTTCACTATATAATCAATAGAGCCCCGCCCTAACACCAGAACCCCTGATCCTAGGGCCATAAAATTCACAATTTTGGAAGAGGCACACTCTTGCTTATCATAACTATATACTTAGTTAGTTTATTTAATACTGTAAATCACTTCTTATTCACAAGAACTTTATTTTCGCGTAATTACGCGAGACTATATGCTCGCAAAAATTTCATTCTCGCGTATAATAGAATTCCTTAAGATTATATAAAGCAATGACCACATTTCGTGAAAATTATGTTTCGCTTAACAAGAGTCAATGACTATCTCGCGAAAATAAGGTCTCAAGAATATTTAGTGATCTACAGTACCCAGGAGCAGAGAAGAAGATTTTCAAAGAATAATGCATTTTCACTATATGATCAATAGAGCCCCGCCCTAACACCAGAACCCCTGACCCTGGGGCCACAAAATTCACAATTTTGGAAGAGGCACTCTTGCTCATCATAACTATGTGCTTGGTTAGTTTATTTAATACCCAGGAGCAGAGAAGAAGATTTTCAAAGAATAAATGCATTTTCACTATATAATCAATAGAGCCCCGCCGCAACACCAGAACCCCTGACCCTGAGGCCATAAAATTCACAATTTTGGAAGAGGCACTCTTGCTCATCAAAAATATGTACTTAGTTAGTTTACTTAATACCCAGGAGCAGAGAAGAAGATTTTCAAAGAAATCATGCATTTTCACTATATAATCTATATAGCCCCGCCCTAGCACTGGAACCCCTGATCCTGGGGCCATGAATTTCACAAGTTTGGTAGAGGACTCAATGCTCATTACATTCATGCCAACAGTTTGCCTGCTTAATGTGCAGGAGTAAAGAAGATTTTTAAAGATTACAATAATTTTAGTGGTTTTGGCCCCACCCCTCAGGCCCCAGGGGGGCGGGAACCATAAAATTCATAATTTTTGTTCCCCTTTAACCATAGATGCTGTATACCAAATTTTGTTAAAATTGGTTCAGTGGTTTCAGAGAAGAAGCTGAAAATGTTCAAATGTTATCACACGACGCACGACGACAGACGAAAACGGAAAACCCAACTTCTATGAACACCGTATGCCTAGGGTTCATGAGGAGAGTATAGCATATCAGAAACCCTTGGCTAGCGAAGATGTAAATGTGCATGGTCCCACTGAGTTTAGATAATGAGGTTGACTTTACTTGATTGTATTCATACACTCATTTGTCAGATAGAAAAATGTTACTCAGTAGAACCAGTGTGACAGATGGGTACATGTATCTTACTCCTATATTCAAAAGTTTATTAAATTTTGTGGGTAAATATTTTTTTTCTCCACAGAAAAAAAAAGTGCAATTCATGTTGAAGTTCTCTGCAAAATTTACCAGTAGCTGTACTGAGTAATCTTACATATATGCCTGGTAAATTCAAAATTTAGAACTTAATTGACACTCTGCTAAGTAGGAAGTGCAGCATATGTAAAATCTGAAAAGTTTAAGAAAGTCTGAGACATATACACCCTCTAGATCCTAGGCGAAATATTTTTTTTAAAGTAAATATCATTTTGACAGTCTTTTTGGATCATCTTATGATAATTTAATAACTCTTAATCAACTAACTATTTTGTTTCTTCACAACATCCTTAAAAATCAAATTACAATGTACTTCTCATTGCATTTAAGATTAAAAAAAAAATGAATCACTAGTCTCCTTTCACTTCCACCTTTTAAAATCTACCATGCACTTCTTCAATAATAGACTGATTTCTTATGACATCAAAGTTGCTATTGTAAATAGTGGGTCTAAGATTCCAAGGATTTTTTCGGTAGACTCCCAGGTAGGTGAACACATCTGGTTTGTACTGAAGCTGACATTTGATTCCCAGGCTTCTTATTGTTCTTTCACTTTCAAATACTTGGTCTTTATCCAGAAAGTTGTCATTATAGATGCATACTACATGTTCGTTTTTATCAGGACCCTCTTTACCCTGTTCACAAGCACTGATTTTGGCCTGCTTAGCCAAAGTATTCCCATTTGCAATACCTTTGGCAACCAAGGACCACAAGTAATCTCCCTTTCCTCCAGTTGCCACCCAAAACATCCACTTACCAGCAGTAACTCTAAAATTGTTTGCTAGTTCAAAAATTTTGTCTTTACTTATATCTCTTTTTGATGCTTTCAGGTTTTCCCATGCCTATTGTAATCCCAAAACGTCCACTTCATCCGAGTTTATGTTTTTTGTCTTCTCTGAACGGATGACGTGAATCCAACCAAATCCATCATCTCTAAAATATTTTGTAAAGTAGATAGTAGAAAGATTCGGATTCAAGATTCAACAATTTTAACAAATGCTCAGGAACAAAAAATTCCTTACCCATGTATTAAGTTATATACATGTAGTTTCTTACAAAAAATATACTTAATACCTCAGGCTATTTAATTACCAACTAAGGGTCTGAATAATTTGAATTTAATAGTTTTGTGTACTTCAATATGTGCATTGTGTAACTAAGGTTTTTCAAACAACTTGGCAGAGCATTTACAACATCAGCTGTACCTTTCATTACCTGTGAATCATAGAGGGTTTATTTTTCTCTAACCACTCCTCTATTGGTTCCTTGTTCCTCCCAGTACTGTAAATCACAGGAATATCCATGTCACAGGCCAGAGCCTCTGCTGCGTAGTAATCGGAGTCAAACATCGGCTTTTCATCCTTCACTCTGTGTGGGTGAAACCCTGTGGTTTCAAACTCCATGTCTTCCTCCATTTTTCTTTTTTTTTTTTAAGGAGGGGGGGGGGGGGTGTTAATTCATATGTTATGTAAACTCTCTACTAGGGCTCATGGTAACCTGTCAAAAAATTAAACATATGAGATGTACAATGTTTTGTACTTGAAAATGGAATTTATAAAAATACTTCATGAGTGGGACCGGATTTTATCTTTTAGTCATTTTTAAGTTATTTTACAATAAAATACTGAGTCCTGGCATTTTCGGACAATATAATAAACAGTCTTTAACACCTATTTGAATAGATTTGTTAATTTTTAAGAAATGATTTTGTGCTTTGAATTTACAACGTAAAAAGCTTTCTTAGTACCTTATAAAATCGTCACCAAAATAACAAGATCCCACTGTATATGTTTTTATGAGTGCTGAGCAGATAGTGTACTATTTACTTACATGATCTAATGACATTGCCCTGTTTATGTTAATTAAAGACAGATATTTGTTTATACAAAATATGAAACCTTGAAAATGATATCTGCAGTGCTGTTTCTTTTAAAACAATCTGTTTG
>NW_026923022.1:0-20884 GCF_032062105.1 Saccostrea cuccullata
AAAATAAATGCCATCATCTTGCATAGGTACATGTATAAGAAAAATGTTGTACTTCTTAATACTTATTAAATACTAGTAACTATAAAAACGCCCTTATGTTGTGTTGGAAAATTATTTTACAAACTTGGACAGTCACTCTATTTTGCCGCATTCCTCGTACCTCTAAGTTTCAAATGTAAAATGTCTATATCTCAGATCCTTAAGTGACGAATCAACGAAAAGTTATCCAACCCGGTGCAAAAAATTATTTATCATATCTAAGATTTGCTAGAATATTGACTACTTTAAGTCATGCACATTTTTTTTTCGAAGTGCGTTAATATGGTCGATATTAACGCATTTTGAAAATAAGAATTATTTTTTCAAAGTCGTTAACTTTGTCCAAAAGAACTACAAACAATAGTATTGTTCTCCCGCCTACCTCTAAGTCAATTTTCAAAATTTAATATATTTGAATGATTTTCCATATTTGTATTCATATTTACATGAAATTCCATAACACATTGCTTATTTGGGAAAACAAAGAGAGATAAACCTATAATTTTGGTAAAACTCGCGTTTTTCACTATAGAAATCAACGGAAACGGAAAATATTTTAACCCCCCCCCCTGAAACAAAATTCCCTCCATACAGGTAATATAGACTGTTATTTCACATTTTCGTACCAAAGCTTTTTGTGTTTCACGGGGGTGGGGGAGGGGGGTGGGGGGTGGGGGGCATATGTTGACCAAAACAAATGCAAAAGTTCTAATTTTTCACCAATTTCAAAGGGGTTAACAACTAAAACATAGTATTTTATTAATGATATATGTTGAATTTCATATGCTTAAAACATAAGAAACGAGGCAAGGAACATTTATTCACATTCAAAAATATCTTAAAATACGGTGATGGTGTAAAGCCCGGTTTCAACAGAAAATATCGCCTACCCCCCTTTTTTAAAGAACTAGAATAAGGGATAATTAACTATTTTATACTGGTATTAAAATTATTAATCAATTATAATTGAACAGATCTTCTCATTCTCATTCTCATTTTATGACCAAACTGTCATTAATATTCAATTAAATGAGTGTAAAGGAATCAAGAGTTAGCGTACGTAGTTTTTTAACGCACTTTGATCTTTTTTTTCAAAAGTGCGTTGTAACAGTGCTGAGAAGAATATTATAAAAATTCATTGCAATATAGAGGCGAAAAATTACGAAAACTTCCCATGGCCAAACAGGGCAAACGAGCTACCAGCACTATTCAGGTAAAGGAACTTAAGTTTTTTTTTTAATGCGTATCAATCTGCCTAACAATTATATTTTTATACTAGTCATGTGACACACAGCTGATACAAGCCCTGAAACTGTAACAAAGTATGGTATTATCATTATTAGTAACTAATTACTTCTCCACTTTTATGTTGTAGTAAGTATTTTACATTGATTGCTACCTTTAATGCATTTAAAGAAGATATTAAGATAAAATTTAATATTACTTTTTTTTAATATAGCTGAACAGGAAATATATATTTTTTTTTAAATCATGATCTGTGTGTGTTGGATGGGTCAAAAATAGAGGATAAAAGTTTTACACAGGATTAAAAAGTCAACATATGATTATATACAAAAGAATCTTCTTCTCAAGAGCAAAAAAGCCCTGATTGGTCATACTTATATCGCAGCTAGATTAAGGACGCCCATAGGAAATACGCCGTAATATATTCCGAGAAAATGAATATAGGATTCGATTTAATTTTAAACAGCATTAGTTCTGATGAATATGAATTCACCTATTTGCATAAGTATATATAAAGTCTTTGGACATAAAAGTAAATTTCTAAATTATGAAAATTTTCCCTAAAAAAAAAAAAAAGGGAAAGAGCTGTGTGCAACTTCCTCACGCCGGGGAACTATGTAAAATTTAGCCGTATTTCGATAAACTTCCTTGATTGACTTGATACACAACGAAATTATATAAAATTAAGGATTAGCGCACTTTTAAAGAATATTGTTTAATATACTTCATACTTAATAGTGAAGTGGATTTCGTTGAACTTTGGAGATTTTCGAGGGGCTGTGTCTGTCATTCTTGTACGTTACTGTGTAAGTGTGCCTGACTGCGGCTTTATATGAGGTCTTTATATTTCCAATTTCATAGACTTACAAAGATTTAATTTCAAAAATATATTTCAATTTTAGAAAGATAACACTTGTTTAATTCTCTTGTTTTAAATTTACGTTCTACAATTAGCTTTATCCACGGATCAAGTACAGAGCAGGGATCGGGTAATTGAAAAAAACAATTGTAATTGACTTTAATTAATTACATTTTTAATATTTATTGAATGTAATTTGTAATTGAACATTTTTATTGATTACTTGTAATTGTGATTCAATTAATTACAATGAAAAAATACCATGTAATTTCAATTACTTTTTCAATTACATTCAATTACTTTATTTAATACACATGCATGATATATTGTCACCACAACTCCCCATTATGCTGTCTTTATATTCTATTGCAAAACATATCCCCAGTCCTTCAATTATACAGAAGACAGTTTATTTTATAATTATAATGTAGTTTCTTTCTAATCATTATATAAATTTTGATTTTTTTTGTTTTATGTTTATCTAAATTATGCACCACCATTCTTTAATATGTGTATTCAGCTTTGAAACACAATGATTTATATTATTTTAATCTGTGTTGTTTGATCAACGTAGAATAAGATTGTGTATGTCAAAAAAAAAAGAAGAAGAAAAGGAATGTGTGTGTCATTAATGAAGTTCTCTCTTGTTGGTATTAAGAGATAATTGCCATCCAGATCACAGATGTAAATTGCAATCAAAACAAATCAACCCCTCTAAAGACGTATTCATTCAATGATAATGATGACAATGCATAGTAGTGATAATTATTTAATCAATATTTTATTATGTTAGATTACTTGGTTCTAGATTGTTTTGAGCAGGTCCGAGGTATCTAACTGTTTGTACACTAGTCAGTTTTAAGCATTTCCTGAGTGTTTCTTCGCTGTCAATAAAATCAAGTGGTTTTAAAATTTAGCACTAATAACAAACTTTTAAAAAAAAATTACATAGTAATATATAGGAAAAATCTTTAAAAATCTTCTTCTCTAGAACCATTGGGCCAGATGATGAAACTCATATGGAAGCATTTTCAGGTAGTGTTGAATCATACTTGTTCAAATCATAGCCCCTGGATTTGGGTATGGCCACAATGACTTGGCAAAGTTTTACATAGGAATGCATAGGGAAAATCTTTTTCAGAACCATTGGGTCAGGAATGATGAAACTCATTCGGAGGCATTTTCAGGGTAGTGTAGATTCAAGTTTGTTTCAAATCATTACCCCAGGGGGTTGTGGTGGCAATGGTTTGTCAAAGTTTTACATAGGAATATATAGGAGGTCACAATGGGAGATCAAGTAATGTGTTGGAAAAATCTTTCTCTCCATAACCATTGGGCCAGGAATGATGAAACTCATATGGAAGCATCCTCAGGGTAGTGTAGATTTCATATTTGTTCAAATTATAGCCCGGATCTAAAAATCTTCTTTGTCAAGTATTGCAAAATTATACGTGTATGCTTTATTGATATAGTTACATTCTTAAGTTATAAAATTCAAATCCCTCCCCAGCAAGTAAACTTTTCACTACTGAGTTGATTTGTGTTTTCTAATTAGCTCATGTGCTCAGGTGAGCGATGTGGCCATGGTTCTCTTGAGATAATTTTTGGTGATGCAATCAAAAGAAATCGCATATTATGTTACCCTGTGTTTCTTTTTCTTTTCAGTATACATAAAATTCAGCAGGAAATATTTAACTCATGATAAATTTAACACTTTTTCCGGGAATATGAGGCGATTTTGGCCTTCTATAGTGACAGCTAGCTGGGTTAAGCTGAATGAAAATCATGGTTTAGAGAAGTCAGGATCTTATGACGGCGGACAATGTGTTCAAGTAATATACATGTATTTCGCTATAAAGCTAATCATTACACGGTTTCTGATATTTACTTGCATTTTTTTAAAGAGTTCTACCGGTAATGATTAGCATAAAAAATTAGTAGTGATTCGTTAAAAAGATGTTATAGGCATTGTTCATACAGAAACAATTATATACGAAGCTCGCAACGAAATATAAAGCATGCATATATGTTATTTAGATCATTTTTAGAATATTTAAGAGCAGTGGTTTTTTTAATCGTTGTTTTATACAGTGCTGATGGATTTAAATCAAATTCTTAAAAAGACTTATCCTGCCTAATTACATACACTAGACAAAATTGCTAACGCACCACTTGTTAATTTTATTTGTTAATTGAACATTTGCCGGATCGGTACTAGTGTATATGATATGCCATTATTTCCAAAGAATGGGATTGACAAATGTCTTGGTATCATGGAAAAAAAGTATGAAATGACCTTTTTGTCCGAAAACCAATTTCCAGCTGTGCACTGCGCACAAATTTTGCTCAGATATGAAATTCATGATCACTAGAGGGGTCTGTGAGACTGCCACAGGAGTAGTCCCCCATTTTAAAACAAATAACATTAAATCATTGATTATCATATTTCCTAGTAATCACCTGATACCTTAGTATAATTATGTCAAATCCGCCCACTTCCGGTTTTGTGGAACAATTTTCAACTGATTGTATGCTGCTTACTAGATGCTTTGGTTATCTAAAGTAAACAATTTAATGTTTGTTAATCTATTTTGAACAATTTTTAATGAGTGGAATTCATAAGCTTTTAATTGTTTTGTTTATTTCTGAGTTTTTAATTAGTACAAATGGAAGGAACACAAATACAATGAAATTTTTTTTTCAAAAATGGACTAGACTCGATATATTTTTTTCTATTTATTGTTCACAATCCAATGAACATTGTGGTTATTTATAAATTTTGACATTAATATTCCTTATTTGTTGCTAAAGCAACCTATTTATATATCAAATGCAACATAAACAGGTTTTTAAAAGTAAAATATGAATTCTCTTAGGTGGTGCCATAGCAATTTTGTCTAGTGCATATTTTCACTTTCCTGTGTTGAGGGCAACGGGTGCTTGGCTAACGGAAGAGTTAATGTTTAAAGAAATCGTGGTAATGCAAAAACTTTAATCGCAGAAAAGTAGCATCACTTGTTGCAGAAAGTAGGAATTTTTTTTATCGGAAAACAAGTGCTCTGAAATCAAGGTAGTACACAAAAAACAAAGTAAATATGTCTTCAATTTTGTTGAAACACTGCCAAGTTTTTACACATGAACACCTGAATCACTAAGATATTCGAAAAGGGCTGCGAACCTGAAAAAAATCTTGCAAATAAATTAATTATACCTATATATAACTGTTGATGACCAGCAAAATTTTCAAACTGTGGTCTAAAAATATAATTATAGCAATTAAATAATGTAATTTACATGTATGTAGGTTCGCAGCACTTTTCATGAAGTGTATACAGTGTTGTAAAGAATTAGAAATAATAATACATTATCTTGATACATGTTAACATATTTTTTTCTTAATAGGTTCATAAATATAGAAATAAAAGATAACAACAATTAAATCATATAAACAATGATAAAATGTGTTATCCTTGCTCAAATAAAATAATTGTATTGATTTTATTAATTTATTTTTTTTTCTTTTTTCTCTATTTTCGACATCACATTAAAAGTCTAAATAAAGAATCTTAATGTCCTTAACATGGAGATTTGAACCACATTACATAATTTTTAGGAATTGTATATTCCTACTGTAATGAATGTATATTTTTTTTAAATTTTGATCATTTTTGTTTATATGGAGCTCTTCTTCTGAAGGAGATCTAAATAGTCTAAAAATGGCCACGACCACCCAGCCTCTTTAAACGTCTTAAAATGACCTCATCCTATATTGTACATAAAATATGGAGATGTTTTATATATCTATATATCCAAATATCAGATCTATAACAAAAATGGATAAATAAGTTTCTTTGCATTTAATAAATGTAGGCTCTAAAATAACTAATATATAGCATTTTTGAAGTCTTTTTCCACAAAATAGATCAAAAACATGTCATAGCTTACTATTTTCCTCACTCAGATCTTTGAAAATTGATATTATAGTAACAACATTCTTTTTTCTGGTGTACCGAGGAGAATTTGAGTTAAAAGATATTCCATAGGTGTTCAACCTCAACTTCCGAATTCCCTACCCCCCCCCCTAATTTGTAAATTGCTGTGCGTAATGCATTGCATCAGACAGTGACTTCTAATATTTTCCTGTATATCGTCAGAGAGTTCTAGTCAGTGAGTACTAAAAGCAAAAAAAATTGAAGAATTCCCCAACCCCGAACCCCCAACCCACCTGGACATTGCGGAGTTATTAATGTACGTAGTCATACCATACTCACAAACAAAAACATCCACACCAAACACACACACACACTCACCCACACACACACAAACAAACACTTAAACATGGTTTTTTTTGTAAATTGTATAATTAGTCTGTACCTTTTACCAATGGTCAAGTTACTATCCACAAAAAATTTCAGTATTTTGACGAGTATGACTTTGCCTTTCATGAAATTTCTGATGAATTATAGGAGTTAGTGCCCTCCCTTATAGAGGGCGCTAATAAGCATGCCTAATCCCCGAATAAACATGTAGCTTTTTTAAAATAAACACGTAAATTTGACTTTGAAAAACGTAATATAGTGCTCCGAATAGCGTGCGTTACTAGATTGGCTAAGTTCATGTATATTATTTTCTTTTTATTTCAAAATAAAAATATCAATGTTTAAAATAATTGATGGAATGTAGGAAAATATGACAGAAAATATAGCAATAACAGGGGATACTGTAGGAGTGGGGTGATATTTTTGGCAAAGTGTCACTTACTGCCGATTGCTGTCAATTGTAAAAACTGCAATTTTGAACGCCATGGGACACTATTTTTTTCTTCATAAACGCTTAGAATAGTTATAAAAAATGCCAAGGGTTTCTCTGAAATTAAATTGGAAGAGAAATGAGAAGGCAGAAAAATTTTATAGAGTTCTATAGGGAAAAATAGAAGTCTTCATTATAGAGACCCTAATTTTAACATGTTTAGTGAATTTGAAAGTCATGAATAGTGCTTATGAGCTATTTATTCGAATATTAAAGACATATCGAGAGAAAAAAATAAAAATATTCAAAAGCTTTTTGGGGGCGGGGGTTTTAGAGGAGTTGTGTTCTCTGCAAAAGAGGTCAAAGGGGGAGGGGTAGAGATGAAAGTTGAAAATAGTTTAGGGTTGTGTTATTGCCAGAGCAAGAGGAGGAAAGTAAGTTAAGAAAAAGCAATTTATTGCTCTTGTGATGAATGTTTGTATGTATATAGAAATATATGTATGTATTGTGTATGTACATGTGTGTTTTTCTATGTTTTGCTTTATATATGCACATTAATAGAAGTGTAGGGTCTGAGACCCGGTGTTCATTTCTATTGAGTTTCTTAAACCTTTTGCACTTTTGGAATCTGTTAGAATTATTGTATGGCCCTTGGAAGGGCCTGTTTTGGAAGTCAAGCAAAAGGAGCCCATTTTCCTGTCTTGACTTCATATATCTGCATGTGAGCAACTGAATTGCTTCCATTTGACTGCAGAATGAGGAATTTCTGATTATTTTTTTTTTCGTTGTAGCTTCACAAAAGTCTGTATTTTCCCTCTTTTTGGTGCATGTTGTTTCATCAAATTGATACTATGCAACTCATTTTCTACGCTTTTCAAATTTTGCACATAGAGATACTTTGATACTTTTGAAAGCTTCAAAACCTTTCAGTTTTACTTTATTAGCTTTACTCTTTTAAATTCAAAAAAGGTGAAATAAACGTGGCTTTATAAAATTTTATTAACATCCCCCCCCCCCAAAAAAAAAAACCCAAAAAACAAAAAAAAATGCAATTCTTAAATCTATTATTCATTAGAGTGACAAATATATCCAGGTCTGATCACAAATCACATAAATAAGAAATTATAAGATTTTTGAAAATTACAAATTGAGCAATTTTTTGCTAGGTTAATATGGAAGTTGACATTCTCTTGTCTAAATTAATTGTAAACAGCTTTAATAGGGGGCACCTGCTTTTTCTCCAAGTGCCTCAAACTTGGCGTGCTGAATGCTTTTTTACACACACTTTATCAACAACAGATAAGATAAGAATCAATATGTATATCTGACTCATAGGTTCATTTCTTCTCATTAAGACCAAATAATTCTGTACCAGTGTTTTTAATCTTTCAATTTCAATTAGTTTACTATGCTTATGAAATTTTGGAACTTTTCTCATAGTCTGGGTTAATCCACCTTTATGAAAAAAAGTTGACAAAAATGTGACTTCATAACATTTTATTAACATAAGCTATATCAATATATTGTTCATTGCAGTCACAACTATATCCAGGTATGATCACAGGTATGAAAGTTATTCATTCCCTACAACACTTGTTGCAACAGGAAGGTGTCATCAATTGAGATGGTCACAGTGACAGGCCTCAAATTACATACATTGATTTGATAATAATAAATGATTAAAGCTTGGATAGATGAAAAAGGAAGAATATAGGGGCCCCAATTTTTTGAATATTGAACTTTAAAAAAATTTCTCTTTCATTTATGTTTTATACTTAAATTGAATTTGCTTTTCTGGTTCATTTTTATCCTTGCACCATAGAGGATTTTTATCTTTCAGCTTTCTAGGCACCAGGAGAGGTTGGTATCTGATCCGCATGAGTATTTTCTATATATACGAAAAAGATGGAGACTGCTATCCACCTGATGTATTTTGTCGAAACGTTTTCTGTACGTTGAAGTTAAATTTTCCATTGTTTAATTTTCTAGCCCCTTATTGTGTGGAGCATTTTGGGGTTTGAAGTCATAATCATCGCAATTTTTGATTTATTTTTTTAAAAATTGATCTGAAATGGCCTTTTAAATATGTGTAGCTTATTGATAGAACTGTTCAAGACTTCCGAGGCTGAGCTTTGAATTGTTATCAAAAAGATTGACTTTCTCTTTCCTAAATAAATTGTCAGCAAATGGAATAGGGGCATCTACTATTCCTCTAAGTGCCTCCAACTGAGGAATTGAGACTTGTTTTTACACACAATCAAAAGGAGGGGTAAGATTAAAATCAGTATGTATATCAGTTGTAGATTATAGTCTTATAAATGCCAAAACATTCTGAACCAGTGTTTTAATCTTTCAATTCTAATTAATTTGTTATGATTTATCAAATTTAAGAGTAATCTCAAGTCTTGGAGAAACCACACTTTTGAAGAAAATTGACAAAAAATGTGAATTTATATCCTTTTATTAACATCCGAAAAAAACAAAAGCATGCAATTGCATCAATATATTTTTCATTACAGTCACAACTATATCCAGGTCTGATCTCATGTATAAAAGTTATTCATTCCCTACAACACTTGTTGCAACAGGAAGGTGTCAACAATTGAGATGGTCACAGTCTCCAAAACACTGAAATGACGGGCCACAAATTACATACACTGGTTAGTATAAAGTCATTGATAATGAAAAATGACTAATTCTGGGATAGATAAATAAGGAAGAATATAAGGACCCCTTTTTCTACAATGTTCAGTGAATTGAAAATCTTGAAAAGTTATTATGAGATACTCTTTTTGAATAATGAATACATATCGAGAGTAAAAAATTAAAAATGATTAACTCCCTTTTGACTGGCAGATGAAATTGTAGTTAAGTTGTTTCTTTGTTGTAGCTTCACAATGGTGTGTGTTTTCCTTTTCTAAGTACATATTTATATCGTTTCCTCGGGTTGGCCTGTTTTAGTACTAAGAGTTACTTCCCTTAGATTGATTAGCCAGAGAAGACTTTCAACATGATAAAATCTTATTGTTGAGACCTCGGGCTCCTAATTTTGCTTGTGTCAATAACCTGCATATATCACATTTCACCTTTCATGTATTGATATTTAAATGAATGTGATATTGTACATTAATGACATTTACCAAACTATGTCGATCATTTTTTTTAACATTCAGCAATGTAGGAGATATGTAAATTTAAGGTTTGGTAGGAAACTTAAAAAATCTTACTCTTTCATTCACGTTTTATTTTTAAATTTATTTCATTTTCATCCTTGCACTATAAAGGTGTTCTATCTTTTAGCTATATATATAGGCCCCTGGAGAGGTTGGTATCTGATCTGCATGAGCATTTTCACAACTTCAGAAACTTAAAAAAAATCATTCATGTTTTATGCTTTAATAAAATTTACTTTTTATGTTCATTTTCTTTCTTGCACTATAGAGGACTTCTATCTTTCGGCTTTTTAGTCCCCTGGAGAGGTTGGTACATGTATCTGATCCGCATGAGCATTTTCTATATATAGGAAAAAAATGGAGACTGCTATCCACCTGATGTATTTTGTCGAAATGTTTTCTGTACATCGAAGGTAAATTTTGAAATGTTTCATTTTCCAGTCCCTTATTGTTTTGAACATGTTGGGGTTTAAATTCAAAATCATCACACTTCTTGATCTATTTTTTTAAATTGATCTGAAATGCTCTTTTAAAAATATGTAGCTTATTGATAATACTGTTTAAGACTTCCGAGACTGAGCTTTAATTTGTTATCAGAAAGAATGACTCTTTTTTAAATTAATTGTCAACAAATTAAATAGGGGGCATCTGCTCTTCCTCTCTAAGTGCCTCATACTGAGGAACTGAGATTTTCTTCACACAATCAAAAGGAGGGGTAAGCTTAGAATCAGTATGTAATCAAGTGTAAATTATATTCTTATAATGACCACAACATTATGAACCAAGTTTTTTAACCTTTCAATTTCGTTTCCAAAACACTGAAGTGACAGGCCTCAAATTACATACAATGGTTAGTATAAGGTCATTGATAATGAACAATGACTCATTCTGGGATAGATAAAATAAGGAAGAATATAAGGACCCCAATTTTTACAATGTTCAGTGAATTGAAAATCTTAAAAAAATATTATGAGATTTTTTTTTTTGAATATGAATACATATTGAGAGGAGAAAAATAAAAATGATTAACTCCCTTTGGACTGGGTGATGAAATTGTAGTTAAGTTGTTTCTTTGTTGTAGCTTCACAGTGGTGTGTGTTTTCCATTTCTAAGTGCATATTAATATCGTTTTCTCGGGTTGGCCTGCTGTAACTCGTTTTCTATAACTTTCCAGTAGTTAAGTTTTTCTTTGTTGTAGCTACACAATGGTGTTTTTGTTTTCTTTTCTTAGTGCATACAGGGGTGAGATCAGAATAAATATGTATATCAAATTCATATGTTGATTTCTTCTCATTAAGACCTAAACATTCTGTACCAGTGTTTTTAATCTTTCAATTTTATTTAGATTACTCTGATTATGAAATTATGAAGATTTTCTGACAATCCGGGTTTAATCCACCTTCATGAAAAAAAATAGACAAAAATATGACTTCATAACATTTCATTGACATAAAAAAAAAAAACAAAACCATGCAACTATATCAATATATTTTTGTTACAGTCACAACTATATCTAGGTCTGGTCAAATGCATGAAATTAATTTACAACAAAATTTGACTGCTGTTAACTAATTAGGTTACTTTGTTTTTGCACAAGGGGCACAATCCAGCAGCAAAGCCAATTTCATCCATGTAATCAGTGCTAGCTTGAATTAAAAGTTATACTTTTGGTGAAACTCAGAGATTACTAGTGGGAAATTTAATTTGAATTCCTGTACAATATGTTTTTGCAAAAAATACATTGAAAATATATATAATATACAAATATATAAATATGCAAAATTATAGCTGAAAAAAATATGAAAAAGGTGTCTGAGTATCCCACCTCCTTGCCATATTCAATCTTGATATTCAGCTGAAAAAAAAGGGGGTAATTTTGTGCTCTTATGATGCTGAAAAAAGAAGGAATTTTATTTAAATTTGGTTATTTGAATTACAAGAGTCATTCTTATTTGCAATTATTTTTTTCAATTTCTTTGATATTTTTTTTAAATAGTTATTTGAGTAAATTCTATTTAAACATGATTATTTTAAAGGTATTACATCACAAATGCTTACAAGAAATTCAAAAGATGGTGTAAATAATAAAAAATCAATACATTAACTGTTAGATGCATTTATCAGTATGTTTTAATAAAATAAAATGTATTTCAGCAATGCATTCTCAAGAAGGAAGAGATTAATGAACCCTACCCTCTTACAATGAACAACACATGGACACTCTCCGGATGTTCCCTTTGCTTTTATTAAGAGTTCCAAGGTATGGTTTTCTTAGAAAATCTAGTTAATCTTTTAATATTTAAGTTATTTAGATCTTTTTATAGATTTTTAGAAAATAAATTTCATCAGAACTGCAGTTATTCAAGCACTTTGCTTACAATTGAGCACTGTGTTCAGTCAGACAATTTGATTTATCTGCCCTTGGCATTTAATCAATTTCATAAGTATGCCAATAATAAGAAATGATATACAAATAATTATATTTGCTTTTTAAGAGAATATACATATTTAACATCAATTACATGAAATGTTCCAGAAAATTGGCTAAAATATAGGTCACCCCTTTCAAATTTACAAAAGTTTCAGTGGGGATATATTTGATGCTCTGATGCAAGCAACCCATTGCTGATAAAAAAAAATTCAGTCTTATGTACATTTGAGCTAGATAAAATTCTGATTATTTTCATTGATTATTTTATCTACATTAGTTTTCATTATCACCATAACTCAGCATTTGCTTACAAAAAACTGCTGATTTTCTTCATTTTTCATTAATAACGGGTACCTGCTACCCTGAATGAAAACATGAGCTATCTTGAGAAATTTTCAGAGATAATAAGAAAAATAAGCAAAACATATGCTAGATAAACCATTTCATTTCAAAAGAAGGGAAGTAAAATAGAAAAATGCTTCAATATATAGACATATTTCTTGTTTCACAGATGTTGGTCTGATTGACTGGTGTGTGAAATGTAACAGCCAATGGTGTACTTAAGCCCGAACTGTCAGTCCCAATATTCAAGAGGTGAGATAAGCAATAGATATGTGTTCTTAATATACCAAATTGACCACTTTTTATTAATGTTTCTATTAGTCTATAGTAAAGGTATAATTTCATGGATAAACATTGATTTAAGTCAAAAATCAATCAGTTCTTATTTTTTTGGCATTGAGATTATATTTCAGTTAGGTTTACTAATTGTTTAAAAATTAGAGGATTTGGGTAAATTGAGGCTCACAATGGGGACTGCCCCTACTTAAAAAATGCCAAAATTTTTGCCCTAGCCCTCATATTTTCAATAAATGTACATGAAAAAAGTTTTAAATAAATACTTATGCTGAAATTTACTGTGAATATTGTAAATAATACAATATCAATATTTATGGACATCATCTATACACAAAACATTTAAATATCCCCCTCGCAGTTTGATAAATTCATTTAAAGCCATGTGTTTTATGAGTGTAGACACTGGAACAGATTGAGTAATCCTCTTTTAAATTTGTGTTAATCAGAGTTGATTGACTAATTTATAACAAAATTTGACTGCTGTTAACTAATTAGGTTACTTTGTTTTTGCACAAGGGGCACAATCCAGCAGCAAAGACAGTTTCAGCCATGTAATCAGTGCTAGCTTGAATTAAAAGTTATACTTTTGGTGAAACTTAGAGATTATTAGTAGGAAATATAATTTAAATTCCAGTACAATATGTTTTTGCAGAAAATACATTGAAAATGCAATACATATGTAAAATTATAACTGAAAAAAATTATGAAAAAGGTGTCTGAATATCCCTCCTCTTTTGCCATATCCAATCTTGATATTCACCTGAAAAGGGGGAGGGGGTAATTTTGTGCTCTAATGATGCTGAAAAATGAAGGAATTCTATTTAAATTTGGTTTATTTGAATAACAAGAGTCATTCTTATCTGCAACTATTTTTTTCAATATCTTTGATACTTTTTAAAATAATTATCTGAGTAAATTCTATTTAAACATGATTATTTTAAAGGTATTACATCACAAATGCTTACAAGAAATTCAAAAGATGGTGTAAAAAAATTAATACATAAGCTTCTATATGCATTTATTAGTATGTTTTAATAAATCCCTTTGCTTTCATTAAGAGTTCCAAGGTTCTTAGAAAATCTAGTTAATCTCTTAATATTAAAGTTATTTAGATCTTTTGATAGATTATTAGAAATTTAATTTCCTCAAAACTGCAGGTATTCAAGCATTTTGCTTACAATTGAGCATCGATTCAGTCAGACAATTTGATTTATCTGCCCTTGGCATTCAATCAATTTATTAATTATGTCAATAATAAGAAATGATATGCAAATAAATATATTTACATTTTATGATAATATACATACTTAACATCAATTACATGAAATGTTCCTGAAAATTGGCTAAAATGTAGGTCATCCCCTTTCAAATTTACAAAATTTCAGTGGGGGATGTATTTGATGCTCTGATGTCAGCAACCCATTGCTGATAAAATTCTTTTCAGCAACCCATTGCTGATAAAATTCTTTTCAGTCTAGTATGTTTTAATAAAATAAAATGTATTTCAGCAATGCATTCTCAAGAAGGAAGAGAACTCTTCGTATGATCCCTTTGCTTTTATTAAGAGTTCCAAGGTATGGTTTTCTTAGAAAATCTAGTTAATCTTTTAATATTTAAGTTATTTAGATCTTTTTATAGATTTTTAGAAAATAAATTTCATCAGAACTGCAGTTATTCAAGCACTTTGCTTACAATTGAGCACTGTATTCAGTCCGACAATTTGATTTATATGCCCTTGGCATTTAATCAATTTATTTATTATGTCAATAATAAGAAATGATATACAAATAATTATATTTGTTTTTTAAGAGAATATACATATTTAACATCAATTTCATAAAATGTTCCTGAAAATTGGCTAAAATATAGGTCACCGCCTTTCAAATTTACAAAAGTTTCAGTTGGGATGTATTTGATGCTCTGATGCCAGCAACCCATTGCTGATAAAATTCTTTTCAGTCTTATGTACATTTGAACTAAATATAATTTTCTTTCTTTCCATTGATTGTTTTATCTACATTAGTTTTCATTATTACCATAACTCAGCATTTTCTTACAAAAAACTGTTGGTTTTCTTCATTTTTCATTAATAACGGGTACCTGCTACCCTGAATGATAAACATGACCTATTTTGAGAAATTTTCAGAGAGATAATCAAGAAAAACAAGCAAAACACATGCTAGATTAACCATTTTATTTCAAAAGAAGGGAAGAAAATTAGAAAAAAATGCTTCAATTTATAGACATTTTTCTTGTTTCACAGATGTGGGTCTGATTGACTGGTGTGTGAAATGTAACAGCCAATGGTGTACTTAAGCTGGAACTGTCAGTCCCAATATTCAGGAGGTGAGATAAGCAATAGATATATGTTCTAAATACACCAAATTGACCACTTTTTGTTAATGTTTTCATTTCTCCATAGAATAGGTATGATTTCATGGATAAACATTGATTACAGTCAAAAAATCAAGCAGTTCCTATTTTTTGGCATTGGATTATATTTTAGTTAATTTTTACTATCTGTTAAAAGATTAGAGGGTTTGGGTAAATTGAGGCTTACAATGGGGACTGCACATAATGAAAAAAAAGGCCAAATTTTTTGCCCTAGCTCTCATATTTTCAATAAATGTACATATAAATAGTTTTAAATAAATATTTATGCTGAAATTTCCTGTGAATATTGTAAATAATACAATATCAATATTTATGGACATCATCAATGCACAAAACATTTAAATATACCCCTCGCAGTTTGATAAATTCATTCAAAGCCATGTATTTATGAATGTAGACACTGGAACAATTGAGTAATTCTCTTTCAAATTTGTGTTAATCAGATTTGATTGACTAATTAAAATTTGACTGCTGTTAACTAATTAGATTACTTTGTTTTTTGCACAAGAGGCACAATCCAGCAGCAAAGCCAGTTTCAGCCATGTAATCAGTTCTAGCTTGAATTAAAAGTTATACTTTTGGTGAAACTAAGAGATCACTAGTGGGAAATTTAATTTGAATTCCTGTACTATATGTTTTTGCAGAAAATACATTGAAAATGCAATAAATATGCAAAATTATAACTGAAAAAATTATGAAAAAGGTGTCTGAATATCCCTCCTCCTTGCCATATCCAATCTTGATATTCACCTGAAAAGGGGTGGGGGTAATTTTGTGCTCTAATGATGCTGAAAAATGAAGGAATTTTGTTAAATTTGGTTTATTTGAATAACAAGAGTCATTCTTATCTGCAGTTATTTTTTTTTCAATTTTATTTTGATATTTTTTAAAATAATTATCTCCAAGTAAATTCTATTTAAACATGATTATTTTAAAGGTATTACATCACAAATGCTTAAAAGAAATTCAAATATGTTGTAAATAATAAAAAAATAATACATAAGCTTTTAGATGCCTTTATCATATGTTTCAATAAAATAAAATTTATTTCAGCAATGCATTCTCAAGAAGGAAGAGATTAATGATCCCTACCCTTTTACAATGAACAACACATGGACACTCTCCAATTGATCTCTTGGCTTTCATTAAGAGTTCCAAGGAATGGTTTTCTTAGAAAATCTAGTTAATCTCTTAATATTTAAGTTATTTAGATCTTTTTATAGATTATTAGAAAATAAATTTCCTTAGAACTGCAGTTATTCAAGCACTTTGCTTACAATTGAGCACTGTATTCAGTCAGACAATTTGATTTATCTGCCCTTGGCATTTAATCAATTTATCAACTATGTCAATAATAAGAAATGATATACAAATAATTATATTTGCATTTTATGAGAATATACATATTTAACATCAATTACATGAAATGTTCCTGAAAGTTGGCTAAAAATGTAAGGTCAGCCCCTTTCAAAATTAAAAAGTTTCAGTGGGGATGTATTTGTACTCTGATGCCAGCAACCCATTGCTGATGAAATTCTTTACAATCTTATGTTTGAACTAGATATAATTTTCTTTCTTTCCATTGAGTATTTTATCTACAATAGTTTTCATTCTTTCTATAACTCAGCAGTTTCTTACAAAAAACTGTTGATTTTCTTCATTTTTTATTAATAACTGGTACCTGCTACCCTGAATGATAAACATGACCTATCTTGAGAAATTTTCAGAGATAATAAGAAAACAAGCAAAACATATGCTAGATTAACCATTTTATTTCAAAAGAAGGGAAGAAAATTAGAAAAAAATGCTTCAATTTATAGACATATCTCTTGTTTCACAGATGTGGGTCTGATTGACTGGTGTGTGAAATGTAACAGCCAATGGTGTACTTTAGCTGGAACTGTCAGTCCCAATATTCAACAGGTGAGATAAGCAATAGATATGTGTTCTAAATATACCAAATTGACCACTTTTTATTAATGTTTCTATTACTCTATAGGAAAAACTCCTACATAAACAAATACATGGGTGCAGACATTTTGGACACCCAAAGTTGTGCGGAGGAGAAAATGCTGTCTGGTGCGTAATTGGTGGTATAAGAGAAAAGACTTGTTATGTCTTTGACAAGTGAAATAAAGTTGATAAAAATCTCATATCAAGACTTGTTTTTTTTTTTTTTTTAGATATATAGGAGTTACAGGTAAAAATTTGAAGGGAGGGGTGCACTTTGGTTAGATTTTCATTTGGTGTCAAACGCACTTTGTTGTAAAGAAATTTAAATTAAAAGTAAAAGTGCCGCGTGGCGGTATATTTTTTCGCACGTTTTGTTTTCCAGATTAACTTTTATGATAATGTTGCCCGAAATTCAGTATATGTATCAGTGAGAGGGGCTCAAGTTTGTATGGAAGTCTATGGAAGACATTTGGTGGTGTTTGTCCATTTAGAGGCTGTTAATCGAAAGTGATAGTAGACTTTTAATTAAATTTACGATAAATACTATGCGAGTGAAATCTGAAATAGTTTAGGAAGTCATCTTATACCTAGTGTATTCCTACAGGCGTGAGTAAGAACTCTTGTGCAGCCGTTTTGGAGTTTATTTGTAAAATTTGTTAATTCATAAATATAAATGCGTTGAGGTTTAAGGCCAAAATCTGCGTAAATTATACATTCAAACTTCAGAGGTTATCTTTAACCATTACGGCATAATATTTATTCTTTTTTATTTAAGGGTGGAAGGAAATTGAAAAGTAATTTATTACTCAGTATTAATCGATAACATTGTCTGAGTAATCATTACAAATTCGATAACAGGACACAAAACTGACTGTAATTGATTGTTAATCGATTACACAAAATTCCTCTAAATAATCGATTATTAATCGATTACATGTTTCGGTAACCATGCCTATGCCTGTATGATGGTTGTTGACATTTCCTGTGTAGCAAGAGACGTGATATGGACGAATCATCTTGACAAACACAACAGTAGCCCCTCTACATGTTGTGACAAATACAACAAGTAAATATTGATGTAACCATCAATTGTCGCCCGGGAAATATATAAAGTAAGCAATGGAAATGAGTCTTGATCATCAAACCGCTTTGGTATGTGTGAAAAGGCATGCGCCTAATTGATGGCGACGATAGTCGCGAATATTTTGAAAACTTACAGTCGGAAAAAAATCAAACAAAAAACGATACCATTATAAACTTCATCAATTCCTCATGTAAATGTTGGCTGCATAAAATAGAAATTGAAGTAAGACACATGTCTCACTTATATTCAAAAATGTATTAATTTTCAATTTTAGAATATAAAACATGAACTATATGCACAGTGCGTTTTTATGCGTAGAGAAGAAAATTCGATATTCTGAAAAGAGGGATGTGTCGTTTTTACTATATTATATGATAAGCAACTTTATACATTAAACATGTAAAACATATTTATTTTTACATATTCACTTTATGGAAGTAAATATATTATGTATTCCTAATCAAAAAGGGAAAGAACATTCTGATTAACAATCTTTTCCATGAATAGAAAACCTTTAATTCTGAATAACTTCTCCCACCCAAATCAACATACACCAACACTTAAATTTATATGTATAGAGCAGCCCGGTCGTCCGGGCTGCAAAAAGTTCTACTGAAGGACACACCGTCACTCTTGAAGGTAATCTCATTTATTTAGACAAGTTTTATGACGTAAAATATCTTTTCTACAGACAACAAGACTCTAGATACACTAATTAATTTTGAGAGAATAGAACTATGGAAAGCAGGGCGTGTGTACTATTCTCCCCCTAATGGAGATCTACTGGTTTGGAGAGTGAGATATGATAGAAATCAATATGTTTAAAGAGATGCTAAGTAATGCGGAATGACATGAATGGTTCAGAACAATAAGGTCATATCATTGAACACGATAGCACAAGTAAAAAGCTATATAAACTTTCTAAATACATGACGGAAAAGCATAATGGAGATGTTATCGTTTCTGACATGAACAATGGTGTAGTGGTGATAGATCCTACAGGAAGACATCGTTTCTCCTACACAGGACACCCATCAGGATCAGGGCTATCACCACTGGAATCTGTGTAGACGCGCTGTCACACATCCTGGTGTGTGATGCTAAAAGTAAAACAATTCAAATGATTGACAAAGACGGTCACTTCTAATCACTGTTCAACAAAAGAAACAGGATAAATGTTCAGGGGTTTTATATAACTGATTATAACGCAGGGTGAGTGTATATTGATAATAGGAGAAAGGAGAATCTCACAGACATATATGACTAGCTCATAAAGTGGAGGACGTTGGAGGTTGATTGGGGGGTTCCCAAGAGCATAACTGGTGGAAAAGGAATTGATATAAAGGGGCCCAGGGTTCAAATCCCAGTCTGGTCCGCTAAATTTTTTCCCCCTTTCAAATAATTATAGATGCTGTCATGAGACGTAAAACCCCATAAGGTGTTTCCTCTAAATGCACACTCATTTAAACTGGGCTTTAAAGGAAAAAATAATTTAATTCAATGATTTACATAAAAGGGGGTCCTTGTATTCATCAAATTGAGCATAATATTCTCAAGTGACCATGTGACCATCGGCCTCGATTTTTGGGATTTTATATTCGTAATTATTACCGGTCTGAAATTAAACAACAGAATTTAATTAATGATGTAAATTAGGTTTTATAAAGGGGGGATATAAATTTTGGCCCCTAAAAGGAACTTTTAACATCTATTTTCTCATATAGATCAACTACAAAAAATATTATTCAAATTAGTGTAAACGTTTTTATAATTTTTTTTTAAAAAGTACAAATTTTTTTTTATTTGATTAGGCAGAAACACCTTGAAAGCTGCCATATACCCAATCAATTTATAACCCCCCCCCCTCTCTCATCAACACACACAAACACCCTATTTTCCTGATTTTGGAAATAGGCCTAGATGGCAAAGTTATAAACTTTTTGTAAAAAATAATTTTAAATTTGTTCATGTTATAAATGTTTCTGAACATTCATCACATTGGACTTGCGTCACATACCCAACTTAAGTACTAGTTTTCCTTTATTTTTAGATAGCACTGCACGTGCAGTACTAGTGTTGTGTACACATCATTGCATGTATGTCAGTAGGAATTATTTTGTGTTTTAATTGGATTATATTTCAATTGACAGGACCTATGGCAGTGGTAGTCCCAATTTTGGTATAATTAGGGGAAAATACAAAATGCAACTGGTTAGGTTAAAGTTTAAAGGACAAAGGTCATCCGATGCCCAAAAAGACAATTTCAAATTCTGAAGAGTATCCCCTTATCGACGTTACATTAGTTACAAGATACAGAA
>NW_026923023.1:0-20503 GCF_032062105.1 Saccostrea cuccullata
ATAAAGCTTCACTCATGTTTCGAACTCTCTACAAAAATTGGCGACGGAAATGGAAAAATGCTAAAATAAAGGCGTATATAAAGAAACTAAATAAAAGAGAGAAGAATTTCTATCATTTTTATCAAAACTTTCATAAAATATTGCAAAAAATTCATCAAATGTTTGGCATGTATTTTAGACTGACATTTTTTTTTCAAACGAATTGTTTGATTATCATTTTTATACTGAATAGAATTTAAATGTTCCCAGCCAATCATGATAAGGAACAATTGAATGGTAGAGAGAAGAATTTTAATCATGATCATTTAATTTTTAATAAAATGTTGCAAAATTCATTAAATGTTTTCTATGTGTTTTAGAGTGACTTTTTCATCCAATCTCGTTTAAAGTCAGCATTTCGTAAATTCTTTGAAGGTTATAATGACCTTGTTAGCAAGTATATCCTACTATTGGGTTGTATTTTGACTTGTTTAAAAAAAAATGTTAAGGCTTTGTTTTTTAATACTGAATTTGATAATGGGAGGTTCTGTCTTCCCGATCAGTACATAGTGCTCACGGCAGGTGTGACCACCGGTCAACAGGGGATGCTTACTGCTCCCAGGCACCTGGTCCCAGATCTGGATTTTCCAGGGACGGGTGCCCTCTTCTCCAGGACTTGTACTGCGTTAAGATTTTTGGGAGCGATAACTGTTTCGTTGTCTTTATCATTTTCATTTTCCCGATATTCTGATCTAAACATATTTACAATCTTTGGATATTGTAGAAAATACTCAGAAGTCCAAACACATTTGATTTAAGCTGTAGGTACAACTTTGAAATTGAATTGCAAAAATTAAGTTTGTAACTAATGTTTACGTGAATCATTTGATAAAAAGATTGAAAATATTGCAGTGGTTGTAGTGCAAGACATTGCATTTTTGTGTAAAATCAGAGACCTACTAATACAAGTATACCAATATAGTATATATATCCCTGTTATATAATACTTCTTTGTTTTGCTCTTTCTGTTTGATCTATTCTTCCTATGCTAATCAACAATTTTAGCTGCTACTTTTGCACACAGAACTTTTGAGTTATATCTGTAATTTTAAAATTTGCATATACTAATTAAAGTTAGATAACCCGTGATTCCTTGAACGTACTTGACGCGCAACTATTGAGACAATATGGATTTATTATGCAATGTAAAACCTGGTGCACAAATAGATTAGACCAAGATGTACATAAGTCTGTGTATCGGATATAGTTTGTTATCGACAGAACTTAGCATATGGTTTTAAAGTATCAAGATACAGATGCAAATGGCCGGAAAAACTAAAAGATGTTAAGTAGACAACTTAAATGAGTAGCTACAGTTTCTTCAGATTTCTGGGCAATACTATCACTTGGACACCAACAATTTTGATCAATTCACTTTGATTTTGATCAACCTTTAAAAAATAACCTTGACCATTACTTTTAAAGGGACATTGACACAGTTTCAGCTACAATTTTCAAATTTATTTTTTCCATTTTTACAAATATATAACCAAGGTCTTTATCAAATTTTGAATTTCAGTTGTTGAGATACAAGACTGATATAGAGCTCCAAACCTTTGACATGTAAACAGAGTTCGTGTCATGTTTTTGTTTACAAAGGTTAATATACTTACACATGTATATTATGTTCATTTTAAAGCAGATAATTTCAATAAAGAAGTTAATTCTTAATACGATTATTATTATAGAGTTTCTAGTGATTTGCTGAATTTCATTTGTTAAAAATATGATATTTTCTATATGTAAAGAAAAATAATGCAGGATCCTTGTATGCATTATGAAGAACTTTGAGTTCTGTATCTTGTTTGTTAATCTATGAGATGATGTTCAAATTTTTTCTGATCATTAAATGATGCCTTAGTTAGGTATTGTGAACATTAAAATTGGTTGAAACAAGATGTGTTTGTGAAACACTATGCGCCCGGCGGCAACAAAGTTCAATAAACTATTTTTAGCAGATAAGTCACAGTCAAGGTCACAAGGTCATAGACCTTGGTGTCATTTGAAAGAACTTAATTAGTGAGGTAAGCATACCAACTACGAAGTCTCTATCTTTTGTGGTTCAAAAGTTATGGTGAAAGTTCTAAAAAGCTATTTTTAGCATATAGGTCACAGTCAAGGTCACAAAGTCATACATCTTGATGTCATTTGGAAGAGCTTCATTAGTTGAGTATGCATACCAAATATAAAGTCTTTACCTCTCATGGTTCAAACGTTATGGCGAAAGTTCGAAAAAGCTATTTTTAGCATATAGGTCACAGCCAAGATACAAGGTCTTTGACCTTGGTGTCATTTGAAAGAGCTTCATTGGTGGAGTACGCATACCAAATATGAAGTCTCTATCTCTCATGATTCAAAAGTTATGGCGAAGGTTATAATTGACAACAGACAGGCAGACAAACAGACAAACAGATAAACAGACAAACAGACAGGACAAAAACAATATACGCCTCGGATATATCGATCCGGGTGCATAAAAATTCAGTTGAAGCTGTGTCCATGTCCCTAATAAATGGTTAGGGGAGGGGTTTTTATTCGGAGTATCACAGAAGTAGATTTCTTGTGATAATACATCCCTTAGTTACCAACGATTTTCACCCGTTTACCTCGATCTTGGAGTTTGGCGTACTTTTGTTGAGAAAACTTTAAAATTGTCCATAACGTTCGTGTGGTTAATGCTAGAGCTTTTATATTTCACAGGTTTATTTGCTTGTGACAAGATCATCCCTTGGGTTTCAACATTTTTAACACTTTGACCTTGACATTGGAGATTGATTTACGTTTGAAAAATGTTATACTCTAGTCCTTGGTCATAGTATTTGAACTCTTGCTGCTACGGCATTCTCCTCCCCCCCCCCCCCCCCAAGTATTTTCGCTTGGACAAGGCCTTTCTTTGGGAACCATTATTGTTGAACTCTTAACCTTAAGTTTTAATTTTATTTTGGTTTGAAATCTTTCGTAAGTTTGCATACATGGCAAATTTTATGTGAGTTGATCGAGGCATGTCAAACGTTGCAATATTTGATAATCTTGTGATGTATATCCAAAATCTTGTGATGTATGTTCGAAATCTTGTGATGTATATTCAAAATCTTGTGATGTATATTCAAAATCTTGTGATGTATGTTCGAAATCTTGTGATGTATATTCAAAATCTTGTGATGTATATTCAAAATCTTGTGATGTATGTTCGAAATCTTGTGATGTATATTCAAAATCTTGTGATGTATGTTCAAAATCTTGTGATGTATATTCAATATCTTGTGATGTATATTCTTAAACTTGTGATGTATATTCTATAATCTTGTGATGTATGTTCGAAATCTTGTGATGTATATTCGAAATCTTGTGATGTATGTTTGATAATCTTGTGATGTATATTCAAAATCTTGTGATGTATGTTCGATATCTTGTGATGTATATTCGAAATCTTGTGATGTATATTCTATAATCTTGTGATGTATGTTCGAAATCTTGTGATGTATATTCGAAATCTTGTGATGTATGTTTGATAATCTTGTGATGTATGTTCGAAATCTTGTGATGTATATTCGAAATCTTGTGATGTATATTCGAAATCTTGTGATGTATGTTCAAAATCTTGTGATGTATATTCAAAATCTTGTGATGTATATTCGAAATCTTGTGATGTATGTTCTATAATCTTGTGATGTATGTTTGATAATCTTATGATGTATATTCAAAATCTTGTGATGTATATTCGATAATCTTGTGATATTCGAAATATATATTCTATAATCTTGTGATGTATGTTCGACTAAAATCTTGTGATGTATATTCGAAATCTTGTGATGTATGTTTGATAATGTGATGTGCAGCTGCATTGACCGTAGCCCTAGTCCAGGGTGCAATAAATAAATAAATAACACGACAAATTTTTAGGAGATCTTGTTCAAAATCTTGATGTATATGTGATGTATATTCGAAATCTTGTGATGTATGTTTGATAATCTTGTGATGTATATTCGAAATCTTGTGATGTATATTCGAAATCTTGTGGTGTAAATCTTGTGATGTTTGTTTGATAATCTTGTGATGTGTGTTCTATAATCTTGTGATGTACGAAAATTCAGTGTATGCGTATATTGCAATAAAATTGCATTGAAACGTATATTCTATAATCAACAGAAAAGTAAGGATAATCATTGTGATGTATCGAAATCTTGTGATGTTTGTTTGATAATCTTGTGATGTGTGTTCTACAATTCAGTGATGCGTGCAATAAAATTGCATGACGCAACAGAAAAGGTTAGAAATAACGAAAGTAGCCGGAGCGGTCGTAATGCACACATTGACACAACTTCGCAAGCATGAAATTGACGAATTCAACCTAAAGTCAAAATTATAGGTAATAGAAAAATTGTTTTGGTATCAAGGAGCACTAAGTCAGTCATAACGTGAAAAGTGGGAATCAAGAACATTAATTTGATTTGTTTGTAGGTACATCAAAAACAATTTAGTGGCTTATTGCTGGACTAAACAGCTAAAGGATGTTTTATCCTATTTTTACGTCCTCATATTGTAGTGATGTTGATTAATCGGTATGATTTATTCTATATTGGTGCTAGTTAGAATAATCTAACTGTGTCTCGGGACAAACTCTCACCACGCAGGGTTCGAAATTGCATGGCCCATTGCAGCTGCATTGACCGTAGCCCTAGTCCAGGGACGACTTTGCAATAAATAAATAAATAACACGACAAATTTTTAGGAGAAGGGGAATGTCTGGAAAAGATTAATTGCTATGCATCATTGAATACTGTCATTCACAAATTTGTCCAATTATTTTTATAGTAAATGTATTGAGCCGGGCTCATTTACAGGATAATGAACAAGGACTGTGGTGACAGTTTAAAATCACGTTCAGACGTTTAGAGAATATGTAATACACACAAAAATATCTCAATGGCATGTATAATATATTAAATAGATTTAAAAATAAAATAAAATATAGCTAGAAATTAACAGCGAAAAATATTTATCACGTATTGTGTCGGGGTAATCCGGCTTTATATACAAACAGAAGTAAGTAAACACCGATGCAGCAAGATTAAGGTCAAACGTCTCTGCACTGATGTGTCCTCAGCGGGGAGATTTGCATTAAGTCATTAATGATGTTCCCTGCATTTGTGTTAGCCTGATAGTACAACCTTTATTTATAGAATCAATCTAATTCAAATTAGATGTTAGATCCGCTTGCATACTCGCTACACTAACATCTAACACCTTTCGCACCCGTTGAATTATACTTTGTAAAATATTAGTCAAAGGAGCCAGGAAAAAATATTAAACAATGTAATATTATGATAAAAATATTCAATTTACTATTTCTTAAGGTGTTGAATGGATTTTGTTTTCTCAACAGCGGCTGGTGCATGTACCATACTTTTACTCGTAAACTCAATTTGGCGGTGAAGAAGCAGCATTTTCTGTTGCTCACCGTCGCAATAGCTGAGCATTGCTCTACGAGCAATGTGCCCGGCTAAAAATCATAATATTTGTAATGATATATCATATTCTAGACTTGACATACAATAAACAATGATAAGAATTATTGTTGCATATCTGCAGTGATTTTCTTTGATCTTTCTGTGGTGATAATTTATCCCATAATATCACATGTGTGATAATACTTTCCAAACATGTTTCAAAGTTTTTACACTCTTTATCATACAGTTTTAAAGAACAGTTTTATGAGCTCATAAGTATATTAAATGGTTAATTTATCAAAACCTGCATTTAAAAATTCAGAAGTCATAAGTTAAACCAAATTGTCCAGGGTATTCTTAGTAAGGTATGTCAAAGGTCATGGTTAAGTGACTTTGTAAGGCTGGTATTTTTTCTTTTGTTTTATGGCGATCAGTGCACATGGTAAATAGCATAAAATTACCCTTAAAGGTCTTATGCAAGGAGATAGCTAATTAAAATGAACAAATGTAGTTTTATGTATGATGTATATATAGACAATAATATTTCTTTTCTTTTTTTCATTTTCAGGAACTTTACGTAGGTCTACAGTTTTAATTTTGGACTCATGCACTAGGAATATCATATCAGCAGAATTGTGCCACTGAATCAAAGGGAACTCTTTTTTTTTAGGTACGCATGATCAATGTAACTTCCTCGATGGTGTGTTGGCTGTTTGCCCATGTGTATTTCGGGGTATAGGTATGTTTAGTCTCAATTTTCTTTCTTAAAAGCCGCTTAAGGGGTATATTTTTTCTGATCTCAAATTTTGTCTAAGCATTAATCTTTTTTCTCATTCATGAATTATCTGCTGATCAGAGTCTAGTTAATTAATTTATTTAATTAAAGCTATATAGTAACATATAGTGAAATTATTTCCTTGTGTGAGACCTAAAGAAAATCAGGTTACTCATTTTTATGACAATTTCTTTGATTTCAGGAGTAGCCTCCCCTTTTAAAGATCAAAAATGGTGATTTTACAGTGCGGCATGCAGTCTGGTCTTCAACGAAGAGTTTTGACACCTGTAATACCCATATTTCTACCATTCACCTCTGTAACCTTTGTTGAGTTCATCAGACTGGTAAGAAAAACAATATTGTTAATTGAAATAATTTTATCAAGATAAATAAAATAATTAATGAAAAAAAAATTACATGAACACTGACTCCCTCATATAAGAAAATGTCACATTTTACACATTGCAATTATACATCATTTACATATTCACATTTTCCCCATTTACACATGCAGTTGAATAGATTTAGTGCTTAATAATACAACAACAACAATTATTACACGAATCCTAAGACAATTCACAAAATACATGAATGCATTAAACTGTGAAATACAGATTTCGTACATTTAATTAAAATGCACAGCATCAGAACCCCCCCCCCCCCCTTCACAATCTTGCAACTTTCTTTTTAATTCAAAGTCACTAGGCAACACTAAAGATTTCCACTTATTGCTTTTCTGTCCAAGACAGGAAGTTGAGGAACAAAGTTGACAGGACATCCTGAACTGTCTTCGCTACCAGCTTATGAGGGAACCAGCTGCAGTGGACAAAGTATGTTACATCATAGGATAATAGGTAAGTCTCCGGAGTAGTGTTTGTAGCAATTCTCGTACTTGGTCCTGCTTCGAAGATTCAGGACTATTGATATTTATCTCTGCTTGGTTTGGTTCTTCCCAGAAACATGTTACTGGTGGTGGTCCCTATATTCTTCTGGCTTTTGTGGTGAGGAATGTTTCATTTCTAGCTCTTTTCTGATCACATTTTGTCTATCTAGCTGTTTGTCTGTCTGTCTGTCCATCTGTCTGTCTGTAAACTTTTCATATTTTCGACTTCTTCTCTAGAACCCATGGGCCAATTTCAACCAAACTTGCCACAAAGCATCCTTGAGTGAAGGGGATTCAAGTTTGTTCAAATAAAGGGCCACACCCTCATTCAAGGGGAGATAATTGGGAATGAATGTAAATTTGATGGTATGTTTTAAAAATCTTGTTCTCAAGAACCACTGTGCCAGGAAAAATGAAACTTATGGAGAAACATCCTCAGGTAGTGTAGATTTAAATTTGTTCAAATCATGACCACCGGGGGGAGGGCGGAGCCACAATGGCTGACCAAAGTTTAACATAAAAATATATATAGGAAAATTCTTTAAAAATCTTCTTCTCAAGAATGACAAAGCCATAATTGATCCTATTTATATGGAAGCATCCTCAGGTAGTGTCGATTCAAGTTTGTTCAAATCATAACCCCCGGGGTAGGGCGGGGCCACAATGGAAGATCAAAGTTTTACATAGAAATATAAAGGAAAAATCTTTAAAAATCTTCTTCTCAAGAACAGCAAAACCCTGATTGATCATATTTATATGGAAGCATCCTTAGGTAGTGTAGATTCAAGTTTGTTCAAATCATGTCCTCGGGGGTAGGACGGGGCCACAAAGGATGATCAAATTTTATATAGAAATATATAGGAAAATTCTTTAAAAATAACCTTCTCAAGAAAAGCAAAGCCATGATTGGTCAAGGGACTACTTTTGGATTTAAACTTTTCAATAAAAAACCAATTTTTACTTTTTCCTAGCCACAGTGCTCAGGTGAGCGATGTGGCCCATGGGCCTCTTGTTTTTTTTTTTTTTTTTTTAAAAATGATCAATCATTAAATATAAATAAATCAGTTGTTAAAAAATTTGCTTCATATTTGAAGTGCCTTAAACCGACCCTCTGATGAAAGTGACTAGTGTTTTTTGCACCTTGGAAGGTTAAAAATTGGTAAAATATAAGAAGGAAGTTATGATTTTGGTGTTACTATTGTTGTTATTCAAGTTTGATTTGATTTTTATATTACGAGTATTATGAAACTGTTATTTTGTTACTGACCGATGGTTAATTTTAATTGTGAACAAATGTACAAAGATGAGGAGTATAATATAGTTGGCTATGTATAATGCCCAATTTTTGAACATACTATGTAATAAATATTAATAACAACCTTTGAATAATTGGAAAGACAATATTATAAATATGATAGCATTTTTGTACATGAGCATACATTTTTGAAAGGAAAAATAAATTATTCAATTGCATTAAAAAAAATATTTTGTTTCATATTCTTGCGAATTATCAGATCATTCTTCAATTATTTAAATACTCTGTCATTATGAAACCTTGTTAATAATTAAGTAAATATTAATTGTACATTTGCACCAATTTTTACATGGCATTTTCACACTAAGAATGCCACGTGCAAAATTATATACAGGAACAATTCTGAACAAATATATGCAAGTGAGTTGTAAATTTGATATGTAATGCATACATTACAAAAACCCATGACAGTGTTCACTAAAATGAAATGTATGGACTCTTATATAAATACTTGGTATATGTGATATGGATATTATGGATGATATTTTTGAGAATGACACAAGTAATGAAATTTTTCAGCATTGAATTGGATTCTTGAACCAGAGCCATGTGAACCTGGTCCACCTGTACCTCTCATTGAAGACCTGTTAACATCACCAGAGTATGTTCATTCTGATACCCCTATGGTATGGTTACAGCATGCATTATCCCTGAATCCATTAAAAGAGCTGCATTGGCAATGAAACAACCCAATGTGGTCGATTGTAAGGAAATATAGCATATCAGCTTCCAACTTTGGTGCAGTTCTCAGTTCTAAGCAAAGGCGGTAAGACGTGTGATTAAATTTTTGCGAAATAGACTTTTAAAATTACAGTCAAACTTTGTTATCTCAAACCCATTATCTCATATTTCATGGATATGTCAAAGTAATTTTGAAGTCCAAACCATTTATAAAAGACTGGGACATTTTATTCTTGATAACTCTTTATGTATTATTCTTGAATCCACGGATATTTCCAATATTTTTCTTGGTCTCATTGAGTTTGAGATAATGAGGTTCGACTGTAATGACTAGATATTTGTACATAAAGATGCAGGAAATATAAGATTAATAACCAAAAATCATATTTTCTTCTCCAGATTGACATTGTCACTGAAGAAACAGCTGATGTCGGCTTACAATCTGGAGTCCATCAAGGCTGTTGCATGGGGTATCACTCATGAAGATGATGCTTTGAGAAAGTATGAAAAGGACTTTGATGCAGCTGTAGAGCAGTCAGGTATACAGCACAAAATAACATTCATTCAACCTCTGACATGTTAACATTCAATGTGTCAAAACAAATAACAGGACTTATCCTGGTAAAAAAACAGAAATCAATTACTGAAGTCTAATTGTAAAAAAAAAACTAGAAATATGTCCATAGGACATGAATGCCCCGCCGAGGATATATTAGTAAAGCAACATGAAATTTGTACATGTATAAAATTTGATCAGTTCGGTTCAGGCAGGGCTTATAGTTAGTTGGGAATAAAAATGTAGGTCCAGCATCCAAAGCAAGTCTGGTAGTGTCCATCCCTAGATGCATCATCCATGCAAGTTTGGTTCAGGTAGGGTTTATAGTTACTTGGGAATGAAAATATAGGTCAGATCCAGCATCCGAAGCAAGTCTGGTAGTGTCCATCCCTAGCTGCATCATCCATGCAAGTTTGGTTTAGGTAGGGCTTATAGTTACTTGGGAATGAAAATGTGAGTCAGATCCAGCATCCGCAGCAAGTCTGGTAGTGTCCATCCCTAGATGCATCATCCATGCAAGTTTGGTCTAAGTAGGGCTGATAGTTCCTTAGGAATAAATCTGCTCCAAAAACATCAACCTGGTCACTCATCTGGAAAATGTAGGTCAGATCCAGCATCCGAAGCAAGTCTGGTAGTGTCCATCCTTAGATGCATCATCCAAGCAAGTTTGGTCTAAGTAGGGCTTATAGTTTCTTAAGAACGGACCTGCTCCAAAAACTTTAATTTGGTCACTCATCTGGAAAATTTAGGTCAGATCCAGCATCCGAAGCAAGTCCGATAGTGTTCATCTCTAGATGCATCATCTATGCAAGTTTGTATCAACATGTAAAGTTTGATAACACCATCTTGAATGGTATGTTTAAAACAGAGCTAAACACTATTTAAGAAAAGTCAGGTCAAGGTCAAAGGAAAGGTCAAGGTCAAAAAATGTTGATGCAGTTGCATAGCTCTCATCAATATCTATCAGCATATGAAGTTTGATGAAAATATCTTGGATAGTTTCTTTGAAACTTAGCTTTGAACAGAGCTAAACACAAAGTGGGACGGAAGGACGGAAGACGGACATGACAAACACTATATGCCCCGGCCATATTCATGGCGGGGCATAAATATTCAGTTACCAACATATTCCAGAAAAGGAGTTTTCCACTTAAGTATAGTAGCTTGGTCCCTTTTTTCGCCCGTATTTTACAGAAAATACTTGAGGATATGGTATTATTTTTATTTTCATGGTGTATAACAAAGTATTTCTGATTAAAAATTTTTTACAATCATTATTAATGACTTTGAGTATCAAGAAATAAAAGCCAATTTTCAACACCTATCGCACATACAAATTCCGGAACATTTTCTTTCGATAAGAGTACGGTTTCTCTATTACATACACGTGGGCGGAGACATTTAAATCTGGTACTATAAGAAGGGTTAGCTAGCGGTAGCATGAGATAAGAAATAATTAACAATGACCGGGTTAGAATATCATTCAATGAGCTTGAATTTTACTTGCACTATTCGTTTTCTTCTTAATTTGGCGTTGGCGAGGGGCCTTCTTTTTGCATGTTCTTTGGGGTATTTTTGGCCTGAAAATCCCTTAATCACTTTTTTTTTATCTTGAATCTATAAATGCATCTATCAAATATATTAATCACCATTAATTTTCTTCCATATGACAGTTTAAAAAGTAAAAGCGATCGAATAATAAATTACACAGTACACGGTAAATACACACAGAAATACACTTCTTTGTAAAGGGGGGGGGGGGGGGGGGCTGAGAAAAAAAAGCAATAATCCTGAACAGAGGGGGGGGGGGGGGGGGGGGGGGGGGGGGGGGGGGGGGGTGGGGGGGGGGGGGGGGGGTGAAGAACTCAAGATTTATCTCTGAAAAGAAGGGGTCTTCCCTCCGACTGATACTACATGCCTAGTATGTATATTTTTATTTCTTAATTTTGCTCTAAATTCCACAATGAATATTCCGATTCACTTGATATGTTTAACATATACACAGCGTGTACAAATCGCGTAATATACATGTGTTTAATCTTTTCAAAAACGGTTGTTGAAAAATAGAAACATAATCATTATGCTTCATAAGGATTCTTAATAATAGATATCACAATATCGGTAAATGAAATTCGAACTCAATATTCATCTACTTAGTTGCATTAATACATTTGAAGTTTTTCTGAGTTTATATGCACCCCAAAACGTGACAACAAAAGAGTAAGGTTGCTTTGAATAGTCTTTTTCGCAAGAAATTGATTAAATGTGTATTTATACTCGTATATTATTGTGTTGTTGGCAATGCCCAGGAAAACTGCAATTATAAATAAATACATGTATGAGAATAAAAATATGTCCATGAAAATCATCATTTGAAATTTAACATGAGTGATATTCTTCGATGTCTATAAATACTTGTTTTGAATTTTAATAAATAAAAACTGGTGACTGCACTTCTCAAATACGAGCTACATGTGTCGCTTCCTAGAGAAAACACACTTTCCGGAGGTATATATTCACCTGTGGCGGAATGGAATCACGTGACATATTATCTATTCTTAGCAGGTCAACAAGGGGTTAATCTTATGTAAATGTACTCACCAAACAGATTCAAAATCATGATACTTTTAAGTAAAACACATAGAGCGCAACGTTGTTCAACAAAGATATTTTCACACAATCTGTATAAATATGATATACATATTATATTTCAATCTGGACTTTGAACAAATCTGCGCTCGATGTTTACGAAAGCCGAGAAGTAGGTACCTGTCACAAATTTCTTTTGTTATTCATGAAAATCAAAGGACCCCACCTTCAAAACACTGCTTCGCGTGTTGTCTAGTTCAATTATTTGACATTTTTTAACGTTGACGCAAATACTACAGACATGAGAGAATAATATAATTTACTTTTTAAGTTTTTTAATGAAAGTTTAAAATTTGACGAGTAACCGGGGACCACAGATAATGCCTTATTGAGACTTCTTCTTTGCTTTTTGAAGTAGAAGGATTATAAAAGCTCTACTTAGACTTTGTTTGCATTACAAAATCAATTGTATTATGGTTTGTTTGCATTCAGTAGTATTATAATTTTTTCTGGAAAGGATATGGTTGCATGAATCCGGAGTGTTGGGAGCTTCACCTGATGGCTTAGTTGTTCGACCACCAACATGCAGTGTATTTTATCAAACTCCAGAAGCCAAAGACGCCATTCCTGATATTGTACAGGTGAAGTGTCCATATACAGCATCGTCTTCAACAGTAGCAGATGGGGCACAAAATTTGAAGGATTTTTCATAGGTAAATAACATTAATAAAGTGCCGCGCCACAGCATGATACGCCCGTCAAAAATTACAATTTTCTTCAACAGCTACCTGGTAAGCTTGCAATCACATCAACCCTGATTCTAAACTTCCATGATTATTCCATTCCTAAAAATATTTATCCATCCCCTGTGATGTAGGCATTAGTTATAATAAATATTACATCACTGATAGATTTCTATGCTGGTTGTGTTAGACCTTGTCAAATGCCCATCATATTAAACAATATCAAATTAGTCTTAACAAATTAATCTATACCAAATTAATTTTGAAAAGAAAAGACTGGCCATCAAATGACATATGCTATAAACTAACCAACAGTTCTGTCTAATTCCCAAAGGTCATCATACAGCTTGATCAGAGTGATTAAGACAGCTTGCCTGAACTCATTAATTAATCTTTAACTGGATGCTTGTCTACTCATTAATACCAATAGATGAATGGGTCTGCACTATCTACCATAACTTTTTTTAAAAACATATGAAATACTCAAAGATTTTTTTTGGTTGACATTTAATGTCCGATAGGTTTTAATATAAAATTCATATGGACATGCTGATTCCACCCCAATCCCATAAAATTAGTTTTTATAAATTAACAATTTTATATAATATAAGATTAGTCTACTATGCAATATTAAATTAGTTTTCATTGCTTTTCATTAAATTCATTTTAAAACTTAGGCTAGCCAGCAAGAGCTATTTTAAATCCAACAGGCTTGCACATTTGCCCAATACTCAAGGGATATAGATAACACCATGCTCTAGCTATTAGCGAACTCCTCACAATCAAAACTCATTAATTTCTCTCTAATTTGACATGCAATTTTCTGTTATCAAAATTCTTCTTGAGTCTTGACCAGTGCTTGATAATTACACTCATGGGAGAGGTAGGATTTCTTTAACATACATAATATTTGCTGTCAAGTATATGCTTTAAAAAAATAAGTATTTTCTTGATTTAACACTTTTTTAATAAGGGCAGTGCAATACTCTTACATTATTTGGGGATGTGTAAATGAATAGTAAAAAGACACATTTTTTTTAAAAATTTCATTTAAATCAAAGGTCACAGTGACCTTGAAATAGGTCGCGACACACCTTCTACCTAAGATGCATAAACTGGCCAAGTTTGATGATTGTAAGTCTTATAGTTTTCTAGTTATGGGCCGGAAAGGATTTTTCCATATTTAGCTATAACTTCTTAATTAAAGGTCAGAGCGACCTACTTTTTGTGCGCGACACACCTTCTACCCAAGATGCATCAGATGACAAAGTTTGATAATCCTAGGCCTAATAGTATTAAAGTTATGAGCCGGAAACGAAAAGCTAACAGACAGACAGACGGACAGACGGACGGACACGAAGCCTATAACATAATACGTCCCGTCTTAAGACGGGCGTATAAAAATCTGTATTGTCCAGTACTTTGAAATTAAAAATCTTGGTGAGTAAATGATTTCAAAACATGTATTAATTTACAAGTGCAGCTGTTCAATATGGTATGAAGATATTGAAAAAGGAGGGGATATGTACTGGTATAACACAACTTAAGTGTTTTTTGATTTTTTTTTAGATCTTAAACAAGATACCCTGTGCCTGAAAACCAGTCACCCATACTATCATCAAATTCAAGGCCAGCTACACATATGTAACAAAACATTCTGCGACTTAATTGTGTGGACAAGAGTAGACTGCATTGTGATTAGAATAGTAAAAGACATTGAATGGACAGCAAATGTTCCAAAGCTGATAGATTTCTACATTAACATTTTCATTCCAGCACTGATGGAAAACTGAGTTCTGGTTTGAACTTCTTGACACTTAGTTTTGTACCTCTAGAATTTTCTAACAATGGAAAATGGGTAATCGTGTTAAATTTGTTGAATGTTCCCAAGTCTCATAAATGTATGATATGATATGTCACAATCCAATGAATCCATCATAAAACTTCTGGCTTATAAGACTATTTTAAATAGCAATGATGATTAATAAAATCTATGTACTACATAAAAAAAGAATATCAAAATTTAGAATCATTTTATTAATGAATTGAAGATGTTATTCTCAAAGTGAAAATGTAACATTTTTGTCTTTCTTAATAGATAAATTGTTGAAAACATGAATTTGTTGAGTTGTGCTTTAAAGGTAAATATACTTTAAACTAGAAATTTAAAATTATAAGTAAACCCTCTTCCAAATTATATTGTCAAATGAAGAATCGAATTGCCAACCATTCTTGTAATAAATCCATGCTAAACAAAAGGGATTTTCATTTTCTGAAGTACATGTATTACAACATACTACAAAGTTAACAAATATAACCATTGACATTGATAACAAATCAAAATTTGCTTATCCCTTGCACTTTGGTATGAATATCTTCACTGTTTAGTGTATACTGTCACACGCCAATGCAAATTTATAATAAGTACATGTATCTTTAAGTAATTTCTTTCAAAAGTGGAGCTTGCAAGTTTACAAGACAAGAACAGAGTTGAAATATTTTTGTTGAGATTGGTCTGTAAGTAGATGGTATGTGACGGAGAATCTCGTAATTCTTTATCCTCTCGTTGGCTCTTTCCACATGAATAAGTGCTTTAGCAATCTTGTAACACAGTGCTGCTTCTTGTATGGTAAACTGGCCTCGTGTCGATAAAAGAGCTTTTATAATTAAGCAGACACCCTGGGGCAACTGGTCATGAATGGTGAAACCTTTGACCACCAAAATAAGGTCTCCAGCTTTGAACTTTCGTAAAACTTGGCTGTGACGTACAATAGCTACATCAGAAGTAGAACCTGGGTACAGCATGGAGCAAAATGTAAGTGCACCATTTGGAGGCACGCAAGTTACTGCTTTAAAAGTATGGCAACTTTTGTACATACTGTAGGCCATGGCCTGATTATCCATATGTGTTGGGATGTCCTGGGTTGTTTCATTTGCATCCATGGATGCTCTAGCAGAGGAAAAATCCTCAAAAGATTTTGGCAGAGACCCTGAAAAAAAGTTGGAAAAAAATTAATTTAATTTGATTATTTGTAATTGTGTAAAAAAAATTGTGTTACAGTCAATCTTTCAAGAATACAATAAATTTAACTGCATTAAATTTTTGCAAGTCATTATGATAAATTTTAAAACAAACCTTTGCATTTAAGCCGACTTGGAAAACATTCTACGCTACATTCTACACTACGCCATCAGACAGCATCTTGTATAGGGAAAAGACCACTAATTATTTTCCCATAGAACTCCATACAAACCTTAGGCCCTCTCAGTACTTTACTATGACAATTTCAGATAAATCTTTAGCATCATTTCAAACTTTGTTCTAAGCCCTAACAAAAAATACTGAAAAAAATATATGGTCCCATGGCGTTTATAAGTCAAAATTGCAGTTATTTTCAACTTATAGAGATTCGCAGTAAATAACACGCGGCATAAAAAATTAACCCCCACTCCTAAAATCTTCCCTGGCATTTCTATAGTTTCTGTAATATTCCCTCATCCCATCATTTATTTCAAAGGTCATTAATTTTACTTTAAAATGAAAACAATTAAATACCTGATTTCAGCCAATGGCGTAACGCCTACCCATTCAGTATTCGGTTTAATGTTCCATAACAAACAAAGCCATGTGTGCATCCGGGGATTTGGTGCTCTCATTCCTATACTTACATGTACATACTTACCTGTCCCAGAATTAGTCAATTGTGGTAATTTCAAAGACTATACACCTACCTGTGAACATGTATGAAATTAGAGTCCTGTGACTTCAGTGTATTGGATACTGTGACCATCTCAAATGATGACACCTTACTGCTACCAGCACAATTCAAAGGAGTGAATGACGTCTGGGCCGGTGATGATATTTGGATATATTGGTGACTGTAATAAATAAAATATTTGTACAATGAATTGTTTTTGTGCTTTGATGTTAATAAAGTGATATTAAGTCAAAATTGAGTCAATAATTTCATAAGGGTGGATTCTACCCAGAATTAGGTAAAAAGCTCCAAAATTGGATAAATCATAGTTAATTAAGCAATATTCAAAGGTTTTAAAAAGACTGATATAGAATTTTTTTATGCTTATGCAAAGTATATTTTTTAAGACTCTGATATACTAATTGATTCTTATCTAATCCCTCCTATTGCTTAAGTATGTACAAAAAAGTTTCCCCACCCCCCAGTGAAAAACACTTAAAGAAATAGCAGGTGCCCCCTTTTATTTTTGTTTACAATTAATTTAGACAAGTTTAAATCAATCCTTTTGATAACAAATCAAAGTTCAATGTCTGTAGTCTTATTACAATCAGAAGCTACTTTTTGAATTTTATTCTAAGAAAAGGAGAATTTAAATAATTTTTTTTAAAAATTAAAGAAAAGCTAAAACTGAACCCAAAATGTACTTTACAATAAGAGGCTGGAAAGTTAATAAATAAAATTTTTACCTGCAATGTACAGAAAACTGTCCGACAAAATACATCGGGTGGGTAGGGAGTCTCCATTTTCTTCTTAATATATAGAGAAAATGCCCCTGCTGATCAGAGACCTAAACTCCCAAATAATAACAAAATATGTTAACATAACAGTCAATCTAAGATGTTCATCCCTCAATGGCAACAAGTTTTTATTACAGTAACTGAAATTTTTAGGAAATAGGAAATCACAATTGGAATTCCTTTAAATGTACCTTCTCTTCGTTGTATTTAATATCGTGGATTGATATTGGCTTCCTTTTACTAGACTCTATTTTTAGGGCAAGCAATTCCTTTTCCAGTTGTATTTCTGTTGAGAGGCGCTGCATTTCTTGAGTACAGTTAAATGTGCAGGATGCTGAGTAGTTGTGCTCTGATATCAACTGAAAATATATTGTAAATCATGTACAGTTAAAAGAACTTTATATATTATTAAAAATTATTGAAAATGTTTCAGTGTTGGTCATTTGTCATCATTGATGTTTTAAATGAGCTTTACTTTTTCTTGATATTGACATTTTGGTGCTTGTGGAATCTGCAACTGGTCCATCTGTGAAGATGACAGGGACTCCTCACTTTTGAGTTTTTTCCTCCTTTGTAAAATAATTAAACTTGAATTATTTTTTATTCAGTTGTAAGCTACTCTGTTTATACAATTACATGTACCCTTTTAAAGATTTTTAGTAAAATATTCTCAATTAAACTCCACCCACCCACCATCCAAAATATGATGTCGGTCATATTTTGAAAAATAATTTCACCTTTTTGTACATTCAGGATCAGAGAAATCCATGGCCTTTCCTTCATTCCATGCAAAATATGCAGGGTCCCCCTCCTTCTTACCATCCTTAAAGTGGCAGGAGCAGATGCGATCATTCTGATCTCCTGGTTGGCGATCAGCTCATCTAAAAATATACATTGTTATACCTTTAAAAAATTGTGCCTATACAAATCTATACAGAAAAAAGTCTAACATTTTTAATGTTTTGCTGAGCGGGCATAAAAAATCGATGTTGGACCGCTGAGTGAGATGTTGGACCGCTCGGAGAAATGTTGGACCACTTACGTCACAGAATGGGCGGAGCTTAATCTCATTTTCATTCTTTGGTTTTAAAAAGTGACAGATCTAATGTTACATTAATATAGTACAAAATACATGTATGTCAAAAAATATATAATAAAATGAAAGGTATAACAAAACATTTATTGACAGAGTTCTCGGGCAAAATGCGTTTTGTCGGACCCTCGAACCAAACTGTCTGCCTTCGGCCTAACGGCCTCAGGCAGACTGTTTGGTTCTTGGGTCTGACAAAACGCATGTTGCCCTCGAACTCAGTCAATAAATGTATATTATACAAAGACTGAGTGAAGGAGAATTAAAAAGCAAAACATGTTCATTTAGCATGTTATTATCAAATAGCCTAAATGACTTATTTTTTCATTATTTTTTTTTTTAATGTTACATTTACTTGCAAGTACAAGATAACCATGTGCATAACATTAACTAATCCGAGATTCCTCTCGACCTAAATATAACCCCCGCTTTTATATTGTGACTTGTGCGCACAAGTCACAATATAAAAGCGGGGGTTAGAGTCAGAGGAATCTCGGATTAAACATTAACAAACGGTAGCAGTATTTGGTAGTAATAATACGAAATAAAATGTCATAAAAACAGCTGTTAAACAAAAATTAATCTTGCTACAAATTGCACAGTTTTTGTAGTATGTACTCTTCATTATTCTTCTGCTATATTGATTACTACGAGATTTTACTTTTTAGCATGCATGTATAAATACTGTATCTGACAGTGACAATGCAGCATCGTGACATATCGTTACAAGTACCTACAAATTTTGTCAATACATCTACGTTTTAATACTGAGTTTTTTCCCTAGCAGGCCGAAATATCTCCATCATGTCACCAGGAACAACACTCGTGCATCTCGTAATTAGTGATGTGTTTTTTCTCACCTGCATGGTTTTCCCGACGCTTCAGCTACTTTCGTTATTTCTAACCAATGAAAATTGTCCTTACTTTTCTGTTGCGTCATGCAATTTTATTGCACGCATCACTGAATTGTAGAACACACATCACAAGATTATCAAACAAACATCACAAGATTTCGAATATACATCACAAGATTTCGAATATACATCACAAGATTATCAAACATACATCACAAGATTTCGAATATACATCACAAGATTTCGAACATACATCACAAGAACATACATCACAAGATTATAGAATATACATCACAAGATTTCGAATATACATCACAAGATATTGAATATACATCACAAGATTACATTGAACATACATCACAAGATTTCGAATATACATCACAAGATTTCGAACATACATCACAAGATTTCGAATATACATCACAAGATTTCGAACATACATCACAAGATTATAGAATATACATCACAAGTTTAAGAATATACATCACAAGATATTGAATATACATCACAAGATTTTGAACATACATCACAAGATTTTGAATATACATCACAAGATTTAGAACATACATCACAAGATTTTGAATATACATCACAAGATTTCGAACATACATCACAAGATTTTGAATATACATCACAAGATTTTGAATATACATCACAAGATTTCGAACATACATCACAAGATTTTGAATATACATCACAAGATTTCGAACATACATCACAAGATTTTGAATATACATCACAAGATTATCGAATATTGCAACGTTTCCTTCTGTACTCAATAATCCAGAAGTGAAAAAAGAATTACATGAAGATAAATTACATGATCAGTAGGTACTGGTCCCTGGTGACAAAGCAGGTAACAACATTGTCTTCATTTGTAAGGCTCATTATACAAATTGTATTTTAGAAGTACTTGGATTTTTAAATTCTACAAGTGGTAATCCGAGTTATACTCATAGTTCCCTTTCTAAGGTAGAAATTCTTCAAAATCATATGTCAGTTAAAATTCTGAATATTTTTAATATCCCAAAGA
>NW_026923024.1:0-20492 GCF_032062105.1 Saccostrea cuccullata
AGTATTTTCATTTGAAGCTAAGGGCTTGGAAAACAACAAGCACCGTCAATAGAAGGACTATGATTCCAAGAGGATGTTGGATAAATATGTATGTGTCACCATGTTGTCAGTATCATTTTCTACAAAAATGAAGGACAAAATTAAATGTTCGTATAAAATTAATTTTTTCCTTTTTCTAAGAGTGGATTTGAGTTTTCAACTTTTCAAAAATATTTCGTCTATAATTGTCAGAGAAACATTTAATAAAAAAAAATGATTAATTGTAAAATCAAAATGCTACTGAAAAAGGCAATTACGCTTTGTATCAATAATAATATTTATAATACTAATAATAATACTTTATTCAGAGAAGGTGGCCTGATAAGTGTGACACACTTTTCTTCCTCAGGGCCTTCTAATCACAACAACAATATTACAACAAATTAGCAAAGATATACGAGGGTCATTCAAAAAGTTCGTAGACTTTTGTCATAATTTTTTTTATTTAACGTCATATTATAACCAAAGTAAGTACACATATTTTAATAATAAATTGAAATTATATGAGCGAAAAATTGGAAAATATCTTGATAACTAGAGCCAAGCTCGTTGCAAAGCAACGAGTAGGTCTTCCGTCCTGTTTGACCGGAAGTAACTTTCATTTAAAAAAAAAAGAGTAATGAAGTCGAAAAATGGTTTAATCCTCCAAATCTATGCTCATTTTTGCAAAATCAAGCTATTTTTGGCAACTTCCGGTTTGACCGGAAGTACCGTTAACGGACGGAAAATTAAGATTTAAGCTTCCAGTGACATATGATATCCAAAAACCTGTCAAGAACAACAAAATATGCAATTTTTGACTACTTCCGGTTTGACCGGAAGTGACATCCCCGGACATATTATGACAACCTCATTAGATAAAGCTTGACATTTTGAACAACTTTGCTTCTTTGACGTATTACAAATTCTCAATACTTTTTGAGATATTAAACAATTTCTAGGGCCCTTGATCCCTAATTTTAGGGGCCAGCCCCTTTTTAATGATATCAAATAAAAGCGCTGGTAATTATGCACAACTTTTATTCAACATGTCTTAACAAAATATTTTTAGTTTTCAAGATAAAAAGGAAAATATCTGTAAATTTTCGCTCTTTTAGGCGTTCTAATTTTTGACCCCTATATAGCGCCATTTTGAATGCAGAAATCGAAAAACAAAAACCGATGTGCACAACTTCAATCCTTCTGTTATCTAAAACAAGTAAAATTTCTGCTCCAGCTTTTGTGGTCTCTGAGCCTTTATCCGGAAACGAAAGCCTATGATTTTTCATTTAAAGGGGAATAACTCAAAACCGGAAGTGACTTTTTGAAATTTTAGTCATCATTCTGATAGAGTTTATAAACTTCTATAACCTCTGAAAATTTGAGCGAAATCCGTTGAGAAATGAGTGAGATATGAGGCCTCAAATTTGGCGTCTAGGAAGTAGAAAAAAAAAAGAATAATAATCTTTACCAACAGAATCAGTAGAAGGTCTTCCGTTGGAAACGGAAGACCTTAATTATCAAAATTATCAAAGATTTAAGAGAAAAAAGGGGGTGACGGGCAGGGTCAAAATTGACCTATTTTCTAACTAAACACTTTATAATGTCTACAGTCATACCTCTAATAAATGGCTCTTAAAGAAATAAAATTGAAATATTTTAATTTAGAATTGTTTAATTACTTCGGACGCTAAAATTTAATGTAATACATCGCTTCGTTTAAAAGATATCAATCTTCAAAGGCAGATAGACTTCATGAGAAAAAGCAAAAAACGATGACGTCGAATGACGTCACGGAGCAGCGATTAGTGAAAAAAAGTCAAAAGGAACCTTGAAATGCTTGATAATTCGGGAAATTGATACAAAATTATGCATTTGTTTATAATGGGAATGACTATTTTTTGAGTGTTAGACTTGGAATCGGACCATGAACGGTCTGCAAAGAAACAAATGCAAAAAATCTTTTCAAAGAGTTAGTAACGTCATAAAATGTGATGTGCTATTCACTTTCGCGGAACTTGTGCAAACAAGACTTACGCAACAAAGAATTCGAAAGCATTGTCAATTTAACTTAAGGTACTCAAACAATTGCTAGTGAACTAGGTGATTCATGTATTCAGAAAAAGCAACACATCGTGGATGAAATGAAAAGGCAGAGTAATTTTAAGAAAATTTTTCAACGTTGGTTTTCACGCCAAAGTGTTGCTATCCGTTCTCCGTGGTGACAAAACATGTTACCTTTAAAATTGTCAAACACGAGTTCCATTAAATCAAATAAAATGAAACTTTACACACAAACGAAATAAATGTTTTTACATATGAAAATGTGTTAATCTAAAAAACTTTGTAAGAATAATATGATAATGGAGGATATTGTCTACGTATTTTTTGTATGACCATCGTATAAACAACTTAGCAAGTCAATTAAAATACATGAACATGTTTGATGTCATATGATGATAATGATAATCACAATAAAATAGCTATAATAAAACATATAAAAGATGAGATAAAAAAATTAATATTTTCATGTCAGTTTAATTTAACACATAATATATATATATATGTCCTAGCAGTGCAGGAACAGCGCGCTAGACCGCTCGGATATCTAGGCAAGCCAAAAAACTTGCTTTCGATGCCGATGGAATTCTAGCGGCGCTACCCTACACTAAACGGTCATTGAGAATAGAAGTGAGATACAGTTATTTGGACATCAGTTTTAACAGAGGATTGTTACCAATACATATTGTAATGAAATTAATTATTATTTAAAAAGCACAATTTACAACAACTCTTAAACTAACATAACTGCCCTAGATGAAGAAATATTAATATAGAAAGCACAAAGAAATTCACTTTTACATATAATACCCACTTGCCAGCCCGGGATTGAACTCTCGACCTTCGGAATCTGTCTCCTTGCAGTGCATGAACAGCGCGCTAGACCGCTTGGCTATCTAGGCAAGTCAAAATACCAAAAACAACATCAACAAAAGAAGTAAATATATATCATGATACACAAGAAAAGCTTTCAAACACAGCGTTTAGAAAAACACCTTTATATTTTAAAAGTTTTATGAAAATCATATCTTGGGCATTAAATTTGTTTTCGTCCCTTTTGTGTATGAATTATACGTTCTGCTGACTATAATCTTTATGAACGGCGGTATATTCGTATAGAAGTGTATTTGCCAACATATACATTCCGTTGTCGGTTTGAGCACAGGTTTCATCAGGCCTAGAGTATTCTGTATTACGATGTAAGTGAGGATTGTATGTGTGCTCTGTATGTTCAGCTATTACAGTGTCGACGTAGTGAGCGTTTTGACTGATGTGTCTGGTGAAGAATTTTCGGTTTGCTATGGATAAAATGATGAAAGCGATGATGATAAGAATAATTCCAGTAACTGTTACCGCAATGATGGTGTTGACTCTGTCTTTGGGTTCTTTGATATCTTGAGGATCTATTAAGAACGTTTTGAATAATTAACTACGTTTGACAATACATATTCTAGCTTGTAATGCATTTTATATTTAAAATGAAATTATCAGAGTTAGATATTTTTTGAGAAATGTGTTTTGACACACTCACCTTCGATGCATCCAAAAATGTGATTGCAATACTCTTCTCTACACGGGCATTGATCCTGGCATTCATTACCGTAGTTAGGGTATCGACACAGTTTAGAGCAGTTTGATGCAAAATATCCTGGCAGACATTCTAAAAGTCAGATAAAAACAAAATGCTTCTCTACTATTTTTACTATCGTTTGATATTTAATTAATTCTATTGTTACAACATCTTCTAATATAAAAAAGTAAGTTTTGTACTAGAACAATAAATTATTTGATATTTTTTTAATCAGTGAACCTCGCAAGTATTTGCTTTGCACATGCAGTTTTTCTTTATTTTCAAAATTCAACCATACCTGTGCAGTTTCCTGTTTTCTTGTTATAAAATCTATCATCAGGACATATCATCTGTGAGTTTCTGGCCAAAACATCCGCAAAGTAATTAGTTACAAATAGAAATATGAAGACCTTCATTACTTATGGAGCAAATGGGTTACTTACGCAATGAAGGAATACATGTAGAGATAAAAGAATGACAGTAATAAATGTCCAGTTTTTCGTACTAACACCAAAGCGTTGAAACTCGATATTCCAGATCTATTTGCTGCATTTAACAAGCACTTGTATATCAGAACCACTCGAAATTTAACTTATATACATGTCGAACTAAACTAGATTGTTCCTAATATGTTGGCATCAGGCAGTCATTGATTGCACTAACTTAGAGTGTGTTATATGGATATATGCTTTTTAAAGCAATTGCCTGATACTTGAGCGAGTTTTTCCTCTAAAAGTTTAGAATTGCTTAGAAGGGGTACTGTTTCATTAATTCTGCAACGAGAGAAGACTGCTCTTCCTTATTTTCTATGTTTTTGAAGAACTATAAGGACATAATCTCAGAGTTATTATTTTCTTCCTTTAACAATGCAGTTACAGAGTTTCCTCGTTGCAAATATGTATATTCTACATATGTTCGAATACTCCCTGTTAATTACTGTAAATAATAACGATATATAATTAATTATTGCAACAAGATTTATATATTAAGGATGTATTCTTCTGATAAAAAAACGTGCATTAAACTTTCTACATGCTTATATTTTTCTGAAAGTGTAATATCCAAGGAATAATTTAAAGACAAGAAAAGTGTAAGTTAGTGTTCCTCTAAGAGAGATTCAACCCCTCCAACACAGGCCAAAATAGAGCATGGGAAATTTCATTTAAAAAACCTATTAGACCATTGAAATACCTCATAAACTTATAAATACAATCAATTTAAACTTAATTTGGTTTAAATTTACTTGAAAGTATTGCAAAGTTAATTTTTAAAGCAAGATATGAGCAAATAAACACCAATAAACATCAATTAGTTAATTTGTACCCAAAAATGCTGTTCACCGGTGTCAAAAATAAAATTTTCTGCTATAAAATAGCTTGAAAACCCATAAAAAACATATTTCTACAGAAAATTGTAGTACAGTTTCTTTAGGTATTATGGTTCATTTTCATAGCATGAAAAGTAGGGGTTAGTGTACATATAAGAAAATTTTAATATTTTTTATATCACCACACCCTATTTCTTTTTCATCGTTTAATGAAAATGAATCAAGGCATTTAGGCTTCAAAGTATGTGATTTATTCACCAAATATTCAAAATAAGTGTGATAATATCAGGTTAAAATTGTAAATATGTTAAGAAAAGCTTTTTTTGAAAAAAAGTAATCATTTAACAAATGAATACCTCATAATAGTTTGTTGGATATCCTCTCTTTCTCTTGGCCTGCGAGTTCCGGATTGGGTCCTGGTGTGTGGTGTTGGATGGTAGCTTCCATGGGATCTTTTATATCCAGTCCCTCTTTCTCAATCTAATTTGCATGGTTTTCTCCATCTGATTTTAGTGGTTCTTAAACCCTGCTCTCTTTTAAGTTCTTTATTTGTGATTCTTGTGAAAACAAGACTTACCTGTAAAAAATTATTTCATTTAGAAAAAAATATTTTATAATTTACTGGCAATATCATTGTTCAAAAAAGGTAAAATCATTATTTTGTCTATCTGACTTTGTTTTAGAACCTAAAACTGTAGTTTAAACTCAAATAATTTCTACATTTTCTTTGATGTTTCAGAAATATTTTTTAAACCCTAGGCCGCCATAGAATGAAGCGACCTAGTTTCTTACCGAATGATTATAGATGTTATCTCATTTTTTTTCTCTTACGGTATGTCTATAAATTTGGGATAGATATTCTGCATTTACAATATAAAAAGGAAATTTATCATATACTACGAGCTAAAGTTGCAATAAAAAGATAATACGAATGCTGTCGTCTACACGCATCTGAAGACCTCTTAGGCCTAACGTTATGTAACATGTTTATGCCATGTTTCAGTTTGCGATGTAACAGTATACTATGTATTTTGAAACCTTTGTATCTATAATGCATAAACATTGCTATTTTTAATAATTTTGAAAGCACTGGAAACCTACATTTTCGCTTTTCCACTGCAACTGGAACGTCGTCAACACAGTTCGGCGCTCTTGGCCGGCATGTTTGAGGACCGCTTTCGAGAGTGTACCTGTAGGCTTAATCGTGATATCTGCAATTTTTTAAAATGTTTTAAAATTTCTGTCGGTTGGTTCTTTTAACGGAGTGCCATTTGGCATTCCTGTCATTTTGAAGCGGGCGATTCCGTCTTCTTCCCCTCTCGATCATGTCAATTTCACTTGTCGACTTTCTTAAGCCTATGTCGTAAATATCATAATTTTGAACATGTCTTAGTCATTAATAAAACATAGAAAGATTTTTTATTTAAAAATAAATATAGCTAAACATGTTAATCATAAAAACTTTAAAACTTGTTGGTAAATCTTTATCAGTTTGAATTTTACGACATATTTATATATTATAAGGATTAAAATTATTTTATCTTGAAAAAATTAATGCAAATGATAAAATATATTATGAATTTTGTTCCAAAATTTCATTTATCCCAAAAATATCCTGTTATTCTTGATATCAAATTTCAAACCAATGCTCTGTGAAATTTATTCAATTAAGCCAAGATCATCTCAAAATCACAGTTCATTTAGTTGACATTATTTAATAAATACATTTTAGCTGACGTAATCTTTATCCCTTGATAGACCTATCTGATTTTTTTAAAATTATCTATTTTTACTCAATTTGACTACAAAACGGTCCGACTAATTGATGTCAGAGAGACTTTTAACTTTACAAATCTGTTAAGAGGGCATAAGCACGGACTCCTGGGTATTCCAGAGATGGGATCAGGCCCCAGGATCATGAAACATCTTAAGCTGATCCTGGGGCCAGGTGCCTATCTACCGAATTTATACTTTTATAACCTAGTATCAAATGCACTTTTTGGAAAAATCTCAGATAGCAAGCTTGTACTCTGTTTTACGAAAAGAAAACTATCTCAAATATGACGAAATCCCACCAGAATGAAGATATAGGAAAAATGGCCTTCATCTGGACCCTTTAGTGGTTTTCATGTAAGATTTGAATCCAAATTACTGCAGGTTTTAAAGGAAGCATATTTTAAGATCTTAACTACAAACTGTCACAATTTTACTATTGTTCTGATTTTTCCATCAAATAAGGGGTTAGATTCCGTTGTTACTCTACCTTTTCCTTTTTTTCAAAGATGCAAATGGGAAATCTTTTCTATTTCTTACTTTTTCTCTGCTGTAAACTTCACAGAATTACATAATATATCTTTACAATCGTTTTATAAAAGTGATGCGTTTCTTACGGAAAAACTAAATAAATTTTGAATTGGGTTAAGAATCGTTTGAGGTATTCTTTTAAAATTGTTGAACTTGTATCAAGTAAAGATACTTTCATATATATATAAATACGACTTGTGTTGACACGATATCAGGAAACAAATACTATACAATTACACTTTTTAAAATAAATTATCAACTGATAGTTTGATTTTACAAATGTTAATTGATATATGTGGTTTATATCTTATCTGCATATGAAAATTTATTGTATATCAAATACTTATTATGATATTCTTTATTGTCACTTTCATCGGCTGAATTATTTTAGTGTCTCAATTTATTCAAAAGTATATAGATATATGCTAGACTTATTATTCATCACGTCATGAATCATCTGTACGCTAAACAGCAAAGTGTTTAAAGTAACATATTTAATTCTGTCGCATCTACATTATAAGCTTTTTCTCACTACAATTACATAATATACAGCCATGTCTCCTATATGCAAAGCGACATAAAGGTCCTTAATTTACCCCAGTTTTTATTCCCCAGTTAAGGATTTATTGTACTAAAAAGAAAAAAAGGATTGTTATTTATATAGAGGAAAATAAAACAAACATGATTTTATACACGTTTATTTTGATATTGGCGTTTGTTTTTTAGAAACAATCGTGATTGAAAGCATATTTTTTTAAAAGTTCTGTCTGCTACAAAATTCGTGTACCTTTCGTTTTTAGATCAAAGGCAAAGAGGGAGAATTTGAGATATCCCGATCCCGATCTAATTTATATTCGAGCTAACCCAACTCAAATAGAGCAACAAAGTTTTCCTCATAAAATAAGTGCATCTATTCTTTGAATTAATAGATGCTATTATTTATATAGAGGAAAATAAAACAAACATGATTTTATACACGTTTATTTTGATATTGGCCTTTGTTGGTCGTGGCATATTAAAAGCAGCAGGGGTCGCCAAGCGTAAAAGGGCGACCCCAAATCACAACAAGCAGCAGCAGCAGCAAGCAACATGAAAGCATAATATCACATGTACATATAATAAGCATAATAATGGCCGTTCCGGGTATACCGCGAACGGTAATTAACCTTACAATTAAATTTTATGTACATGTATTTGAAATAAACTTTGCAAGTTTATATGTATGTTGTAGTTATCGTTCCGGGTTATCAAACCGCGAACGTTACAAAAGATATTTTAGCAAGCAAAACACTGTGCATGAAATTTGTTGAAAGCAGTACACATTTTGCACAGCAACTGAGTTTGTTTCAAGTAAGCAAAGCAGACCAATTCATGAATTTGTTGAAAGCAGCACACATTTTCACAGTAAATGAGATTGTTTTAAGCAGCAGCAACACAATGAATTATAGCATCAGTTGAATGGCTCGGCGCAAACGCCACATGGCCGAAACCTTTGGAATCCATAGGTTTCGGTCACCCCATAATATGGGGAAGCCGCATTCAACTGACCCACGACCAACCGCCCTACTTTAAACCTATTTACTTGTTAAACTGTAATAATCCCCTTGAAAACAACTCGAGGCCCCCCATCCCTTCTAAATTTAATACTTCTGTATAATGATAAGACCGAAAATTTTGATTCAATTGATGTTTTTTAAATGTGTAAAGTTATGAGAACTTAAACAAAAATCAATATATTAGCTTACATTGGATTATTTTATTGCAAAATAATATACATTAAAGATGAAGAATTATATGTGCCAACATGTTAAGAAAAATTTATGTGGAGACAAAATATTGTCCCATCATAAAATTGGCTGATCCTGATCATGCAACCCCTCTCATTTCAACAGTAGCATGTATGACTTTATTCTGGCTGGTTTCAAGCAACACTGTACTAGATAAAACCTTTACTTTACTTTACTTTACTTACCGTGCAAGATTTCTTTGGGAATAAATATGTCAATTGTATTATTACAGGTTAGCTTTTAAGAAAATTACCTCTCCAGGCTTATAGTCCTCACATGTAATATGTACATGTAACTCCCAACAATAACTTTAAATTGGATCTTGAAATTATACTTTATAATAATACTTGATATGCCATGATTTTAATGTTTATAATAAAGCAGAAAATGATCCTTCTCATCATATTTTAATTCTATTTTCATGAGTTCTTAACTCTATTCTAAGATATTGCTTTTTCAACCAAACTAAGCTGTATAACTGAGCAGCCTGTACATCATAAACTGGATATTTCCAGCTATTTAATTATATGTGCCAGGAATATAGTACTTTTTAAAGTTGACTTAATGACAATTACAGTTTTATATCTATTAAAATAATAGAGTAACTTCACTACCTAGAAATTTGACAGAAACAGGACAAATATTACTAATAATTGGCTCATACAAGAGCAAAACTCCTTTCCCCTATCAAACTGGCTTGCAAGAATACATGATTACATGACATGCACTTTATTTATCCCTGTAGTTAGAAAAATTAAAATTATTGTGTTGACCTTGTCTGATAGTAATGTATATCATTTTCCTAAAAGGTATGGAGAATAAAACAAATTTAAAAATTTTCTTAATTCACCAAAATTGAAAGTGTGATCAGAAGGATGTAGTTTCTTGTTAATAAAGGTTTAATCCATTATACACTGAACCAGTTACCACCTAAAAGGACTGTTCAATTAATGTGAATCATTTTAATTCTAAAGCTGACAAATAGAAGTTTGCCTGTTGATTCTGAATGAATGATATGTTTCAATGGCATGAATCTAATATTTTTAGTTGAAGAATTCGACAAATGCTTTAATTTCTAATTCATAAATAACAATAGTTTTGTATTTTCCTACAATTATTCCCCGACTGAGGCTGTTGGTGAAATTCCAATGGGTTGGATTTATGAATGTTTCTACACGAGGATCTTATAACTAGGGTTTTCCACTATTCTGTTGAATACAGGATAATTAATGCAATTAAATTTACTCTCTGATCCTTGAATGAAATCTATGAGCTTATATCATGCTTATCAAGTTAAGATGTCTGATAACAATTCTCAAGACCAAAGAAAATTGCCATTGTAAAATACATTGACACCTTAATTGGCCTGATCTTTGTACATGTATATTAAAAGAGGTGGTGCTAATGAAATTAAATCCAAAATTAAAGTCCTTTAAATAATTGCCTTCTGGCTTATCAATAATTGGCTTCTTGTGAAAATATTGAAACTAATCCGAAATTATGCCTAAGTCATAAAATAACCCATACTACATGTACGATTAGTTTATATTTATGTGTACTTGACTAGATAACCTTGGTACACTGGATCTTGCAAAAAATAAATCTTATTAACACATGTATACATAGATACTCTCAAATCTGTTATATTCCTATGTCATGATAGCCCCATAGCAGCTCTCCCTAATAAATGCATAATACACTTTTCTACTCAACACCCTATCCAATTTATACTTTTCTCAAAGACTTCATTTCCAACCTAAGAGTCAGCCTCTAATGTCTAGCAATAAAATTCCCTTTTATTTCCCCAAATTGAATGAATTGCATGTTTCTCCCATATTTATGTGTTATGAATTTGTATGTCCAAAGTTAATTTCAGTAATATTTTAACCCTGGTGTTTCAGTATTCTATCTGATGTAAATATTCCTTGAAATTTAAGCTCTAACCAATAAGATAAAATTAATAAGAATAGTTTATATGAATTATTTTAAGTAAAACTACTTAAGTAAAGAAATGTTTTAGCTGAAAACAGGCAATCCACAGATAAACTTAAAATTCGGATATGTGTAAAAATGCGGACACAATTTCAAGTAAACACACGTATTAAGGCACAATATTTATACCAATATATTTTGTTAATTGTCAAATCCCTTTTATTTAGAGCTGCTTTTAATTAGTTAACCTTGACAGTAGTTGAGAGAATTAGAATAATTGATATTACATGATCCAGTTACTTTTTTCTGTGTCACACAGAGCACCTGCCGGGTACATACTTACCATAGCTAAAAGAAGAGAATTACTAATTTAAGCAACTGGTTATAGAATACAGTAGATTTTTTATCATGAATTGAGCAATAATTGTCATTTTCCTTAATTTACAAATCCAATTCCCTAATTTACCCAAACCTCAGATAAATAAAATTATCAATTCCTTTATTTGTACTGGTTATAGCCTTAGAAGTGAAAAATGCGCGAACAAGAATAAAATATCCCTAAAATGCTAAAGTGAATACCCTCGAGTCAGCTTATACTGCCAAATTTATTGTATGACAAATTAAACAAAGAAAAATAACTAGCATATAGCTCATCAAGAGCAACTGAGCTACCTTTGATAGGCAAAAAATTTTATGAAATTTATGCAATGGCCAAAAGGAACCAAGTGGCAATTACTTATTACACACTCGAGAAGCACTGAATTTAAATAAAGCATTGGCTTGTCCTGTTGGTTGATTGTGTTGTTTACTGTGGAGGGCATTATTTCAGCCAAATAGGAAATAAGCTTCTACTGCATGATAATAACATAAAGCCTGATTAATGGCCAACATTACCCTTGTGACTCTATATTTGATGTTTCCCTGTTAATCATCAAAGGTGTAACTGTTATAACTTTGCTTCTGAGCCCCCCCCCCCCCCCCCCATTTGTGTATTAAACAAAATTCATGCACTTTATTGCAAACTGCATTTTAAAAATACCGTTGTTGTTTACACTGAGAATGCTCAATTGAATAAAGCCTGCGAAAAATGATAGACACCGATTATAGTGTTTTGATCAGTTTGACTGCTATTAAGCCATTCTTTTTATATAGTATTTTTATTTTTCAATTAATGCACGATTTTTAAATAGTTTAAAAACATAGATAACTAAAAATATTTCTTATTCTGGTATATGTTTGCTTGTTAAACTAAAACATAAACAAGTTTTCATACAAATTATGCCACATGTATGCCGACATAGAAAATTTTGGAATATTCAATCCGAGCCAATCTCGCATTTTTTCAAAAAAAGAATAATCCATCTATGCATCTAATCATCAAATAAGATATTTGCCGATAATATTAAAATCTGTTTTTAAAACTAATTGGCCTTCATGAGTATTCGCTGAATATTAGTGGAAAACAGGTTATTCATTTGAATATGTTTATTTTAGATTCTTTTAACAGGACGCGATACTGTAAAACATGTTAACTTATAATTCAGTTGATCTGTATTCCTTATTATTTTTGTAAAATGTGTGTGAAGACGGATGACTTTTATATCGTGTTTTAGGAGGAGCTTGTTCATAAGTTTCATTATAATACTCATTTGGAACACTCCTACTATCAGTTGCCTGTGGACACTGTTTTTCATGTCTATTGTTTAGAAGGATCGCTTTTTTACTGCAGTATACCATTTACAATTTTTTGCATTTGCTAAAACATATATTTTAATTACAAGGTAATCATATTGAGTACCAAGTATGCGGTATTTTATCGATAGTTGAAATTTATTCTATAAAAGTTGTTGAACTGATCTTTTTTTGTTACAATACAAATAATAAATTATATTATACTTTCATATAAATTACTTTAATCTGGCGTTGAGAAACATTTAATAAAAAACACTTCTACCCGCTGAATAATGAAGCCACGCCCTCCAGCGTAGCAACAGTCAACATTGCTTGACGACGGGTGACGTTCCAAAAAATAGCGACTGCGCAGAATTTATGCGCGCACGGTTCACTATTATATGTATTTGTATAAAACATTCAGTATAATATAATAAATATTGCATGTAGTTGAGTGTAACATTGAAAATTTTCACCCCTCGAAAACCATTGTTAACCTCGGCTGCGCCTCGGTTGACACTGGTTTTCTTGGGGTAAAAATTTTCAATGTTACACTCAACTACATGCAATATTTATATAATACAATGCAATAGGAAAATATAGAACTCATATGATATATTATACAATTCAGATGATATTTTTTACAATACAAATGGAAAATGTGGAATAAAAATAATAAATAGAATTCAAATGGGAAATTATTGAATACAAGTGGAACACTATACAATACAAATGGAAAAGATCGAAGATTGCAAAGCCTGGCATCCCATAGATACTGATGCAAATTTTGGTACATTTAATAATCTTAAACAATTTTCATTAGATTTATGAGTAAACTTAAAGAAGAGGATGAAATTAAATTAGATTAAGCTTTTGGTTCATATTGAAAAATAAATGTAATATAATCAGAGACTATTTTTATCTTGAAGGTGATAAAGAACTTGTTTTCACAAATCTTTTTTATAAAAGAACCACAAATATTGTTACTTTTGTTTCCAATTAGGATGTAAATGGTGTTAAGAAAGTTCGTTCCAGGATAAAATATTTTCAAAAATTTCAAAGTAGTGCTTAACTAAAGAGATGAATTTTCAAGTCTGAAAAAATCACAAGAGTGCGCTTTAGATTTATAGCAATTCATTTCTAGAAGGAACTTATAGGATTTTTCTTCCATAAAATACATATAACATCTTTGAAGCACCCGAATGATAGAAATGTTGGTCATTTTGAGTGAAAATAAAGGATAATTTCCTGTTGTTTCTTCATAGCTCATCTTGCATCAGAAAAGCTGACGAACGTAGGTATGAGAACGATATGTCACTTTTTAATAGAATAGTTTTGTCATTTTGGAATTCTCCACAGATTTGATAATTTTTACATCATATTTTAAAGGAAGTTTTGACCTGTCTGCTTAATTCATGTCACAAATATGCGTCATCCCTTATTTTTCTGAACAGACACCATCTGTTTTAATTCCTGGCCTCCCCTTATTGATTCAACAAAAGACAGTTAAAACCTTATCAGTACCAAGAATGGACTCTGTAAACATGAAATATCACAAATTGTAAATATTTTCTCATCGGATTTCTTTTTGAAAATAAAAGAAAAATGTGGAAAGAACTTTCTTAACACCCTTTATATTATAGTACATTAGACAATTAAGATAAGACCAAGTCACGATTAAATTATTTGACATCTTTAATTTTCAACATCATTTTTTATTTAACGTTTACCAACAGTTGCATTAATGTCTCATAATACACGGTTAAATCAACGTTTGGAATAAAGAAAAATAGTGCAAGTTAAAGAAGAGGAAACCTTTACTACATTCCTCTGCTACATCACCCGATGTGTTGTTAATGAATACAAAGTCTACCATGCTGTGAGGGCACGATTCCTAAAAATTCAACACATGCTTTATAAAGCGTTTTATGAGAAGATGGAATCATATTTCAGGCTTCCGCCACGGAAACATGAATATGTTCATAGGTGCCCGTACAAGGATCAATTTCAGGGCTTGAATTGATACGAATAGGAATATCCCTTTCGTAAGATGCACGACTCGACGGATGTAAATGGTTCAATTGTTCGTTTCTCTGATTTGCAAGATTATATTGTTTCCTGTTGACTGTAGAAATTACCGCCAATAGGATGAAAACAAACAGGAAACCTGAAATCGTAGAGACTCCAATCACCAGAAGGAGAGTTGAATAGGTATCCTTGATTTCCTTTTTGTCTCCATATAATAAAATAAAAACACCTTATCAATATAAATATTTGAAAATCAAGATTTGCATGTCTGTCAAAATTTCAGCAATTACAGTTATTACAAAGAATCCATTTAATTTTATTAATCAAACCTGAATACCTGATGTCTTGTTTTCTTCCCTGGCGAATGCACATCAATTTTTATGATCACAAAGTGACTGCTTGCATCTGCATTCCTTTTGACATTCATATCCAAAGTTTGGATACCTGCAGGTCCTTGAGCAATTTATGCTGTAGAAACCTACTGGACATGCTTGAAAGATATCAACACTTTTTTTTAAATGGAACATAAGGATCATTTTAAATCTATAAACTATGGACGATTAAATTCATATATCAAATTGAAATGTTTCTCACCGTTTCTTAAGGATTATATATAAAACACCATTCTACTGTACTTTATTTTAATTGGTTTATTATACACGTAAACCGTTATAATTTGTAAAAAAAAAAATCATATTTCTTACATAAACATTATATATCTACTTCTCTACTTACCTACACATATTTTATTATAAGTATCTCACATCTTATCTTCAACGCATTCAGTCCATGGATGTCGAGATCTACAATTGGTATTTCAGCATTGAAGTATGCATAAGTGTGTGCATATCTTGGAATTAATTGTGAAAATAGAAAATACTGCAGTTTTCAGAAGAAATAATTCGTTAGCTATATTTCGATGGAGCATGTCTATAAAATATTTATAGCAGAGTTAATTCAAATTTGTATAATACTTCGATGCATAAGCAGAGTAGAATTAAAATTTTAAATTAAAAATGACAATTAAAGTTTTCTAGATCATTAAAAGTGTTCAATTTTTTTATCAATACAACTTTTAACTAGTTAATGTACATTGCATTAAAACCCCCAGCTAATTATCTGTGGTTTAGAGAAAGCCATCAAAGTATCAATTTTATGGCAAGAACATGGCTCTTCATTATTCGAAATTTTATTTATACAAAGTGCTTATATTTTGGAGTCCAATATTGCAAAGAAACAGCTCTATAAATCATACAGCACGTATCGTCTCTGAGTCTGAAGTTTTTAAAGATATATTTTCGTGAGTTTCTTGCTTGGAAATGAGCTAATCAGCCAGTACATACTCTATTTCCTTTTGAAATTATACTTTTCTTTCAATAAAATCGGAGACAATTTCATAACTGTATAGGGAATCCACTGTAGAAGTTCTCCTCGACTTTATTACAAGTAACATAAATCAGTACTTACGTCACTTTATAAGTTGATTCTGTTGCAGATAGTGAGTTTTCCGTGAAATGAATCAGAAGGATAACGTACAGCATATTGTTTGTAATTCTAGAAACTCATACTACTTATTCATACTGTAAAAATTCAGACAATGTGTAAATATCCGTGTTCATATACATTTCATGTGTATTGTACCAGTAACCAAAGGTACTATCACACAAAGGAGAGTATATAAAGCAGAACTAGAAAACCTGATGTTTCGTCTGCTTGGTACAGCACAGCACAAATGATACGGTTATCGCTACATTCAATCATACAAAAAAACTAATGAACGAATGTTCTAAAATTTTGGAAATAAGAATTACTTCATAGGATTATATTCAAGCTTAAAGTCTATTTAAGGGGACCGACTATAGTTTTATTGTGTGAAAACTACAATAGCGAAACTCTTCATTTTCATACCATGTATAACTTACATTAACTCTAGTGTACATGCAAAGTTTGGGGAGACCATTCAGGTATTTATGAGGGACCGTCTCAAAATACAGGTATATTTACTGTAGGATTATATAGGAAAATGCCAATTTTTAGCACTTTAAAGCAAATTATACAAATACTACAATAGACATTTTGTTCAAACTATGATATTTAATGAGTAATACTATATGATACAATATATGTAAGAAACACAAAATTCTACCCTTGTGTTAAGAGAGGGGGCATCTCAAAATGCAAAAACATTAGGAAATTTTACAATTTTATAGAGTACAACAAAATATGACGTAAACAATGGATTCACAAGAAAACACAATAAATATATTGGAGATATTCTAAAATGGCTATGTTTTAAATTTCAAGAGCGTATGTTTATTATATTTTCTGTAATAATATTTTTATTACCCCTTTCTTTAAGAGCTTCAGATTATCATAACCTCAAAAAGACACTGCAGCGACGTCAACCTACCTATCAATTGCAAAATCGGTTAAAAAATCAGTTATATCAAATTGTAATTACATTTAAATACCTATATTTTCTTAATTTTGTTTAATTTCAATAATTAAGCAAAAGAAGTTGCATTTAAGCAATAAATACGCTTCATTTTACTACGATGCACGAAATATTGCGCAATGGAAACTACCCTTAAAACAATGCATATTGGAGGTAGAGCAAACTGAAATCTCCAAGAACATCAGAGTTAGGATCAGGTGCCATGGAAAGGTGAGAATGCTGACTAGTCCCAACATAGTCATTTTTATAATTACGGAGAGAAGATCTACATAAAATTGGCAATACAGTGTGTAAATTTGTAAATAGTTAGTATGAAAAAAAAACACAGTTAATCTTTGACTTATTGAAAGGTTTTTTTTCCCCTAAATAACGTTGTGTGAAAATATTTCACTTGTATAGGTTTTGCATGAAATATATGGAGATAATGAAAGTAATTAAGTTAACTAATGTTAAGTCATATATATAAAAAAAAGTGTATAGAACATAATTTCAATAATTTTTGGTGGAATATGATGTTTTTCTAACTTATTGTGTGTTTTTATCTCCTCTCTAAAGCACTACGATTTTAAAAAAAACCCACACAACTCGTTGCCTAAAAAAACAATCAAGTCACTAGTCATGGGAGATCCTAAGTTTCAAATGGAATATACATGCAAAATATGAAAGCTAAATTAGCTCCTAGCAATTAAAAGTCATTGAAGTTTTGTGGATAGAAAGTTAATCGACAGACAGACAGACAAAAATGCTTCATGTGTATGAATTTTAAATGTAAGGACATAAAGATAAGGAAATATTTTTCTTCACTCGTGCAATTCATTCCGCATGTGCTATTTAAAATAGATATATTATGCAGGTAATCAGGGAATTACCTGGATATCTACTTTCGGTTTCCTTGTTCTTTGTTGTTGTAATTATGAAATCTGCAAGTAAGTAATCGTTGTTTTTATGCATTTTATATGAAATTAATAATAATCAACACATTGGGGACATTTCAAATTGATGAAATTATCACTCATAGTAAATGTAAATATCAATTTAAAATAGGGGGTTATTTTTAGCATTCTTAGTATATTACGTTATAACAAATATATTTTAAAACATAACTAGTAGTCTAAGGCAACAAAGCAGTGCTGCTATGATCTTTTTGTTTCCAACATTAATAACAGAAATCATGCTGAGTGTAAAACAAAATAGTGTAAAAATGAAATCTATGAAAACAATTACGAAAGAAAATTGTGGAGAGACCTACCAGAACCCAGGAAAGCTTGACCAAAGATTCAATTCAATAATTTATTCTCTTAAACTGCACTACAGTATAGAGCAGATAGATACATGAAATATGTACAATAATATAATACAGCATGCGTGAGAAACATTAAAACAAACAATGAAAAATAACAGTGTCATAAATCAAGCAACCAACTCTCTCAATAATAAACCAATAGATTTACATAGTTTAACTAGTTGATTTTTAATGTTTTAGATTAAGTAATGTTCGGACTCAAAACTTTAGGATTTGTATAATATACATTAACCTGGAAGGGTAAATCTCTTGTTATATTTATGAATTTACAAAGGTTATTGATAACGATACTTCTTGAAAAGATGCAGTGTAATAATGATTATAAAACAGTGGACTACCAGTCCCAGTATGGTTACAACACAGAGACGTGATAATGTTCCTATAAAAAACACTCGATCTGATGCATTAAAAATTATTTTATTTGAAGATGCAGGATAAACACGTTCAAGATTTTCGATAAGGTCGATGGTAACATGCTAGAGATCCTTTAGCTTATCATAACTCAGCACTAGATTTGTTTTTTAAATAATGTTAATTCAATGATTTTTGATTTATTTTGTAAGCATTCCACTGTCGTTATAAAATTCTAATTTACATGCCTTAACAAGATAATATTAGAACACATTTAACCATCATCTCTTTGAGAACGAAAGTTCAATACTTGTACAAAATCACCGCTAATGCAGCACTAGCTTAAAAACGGGTGGAGAAATAAAAAGGGCTTTTCAATATTTAACGATGTAAAGTGTAATTTTCTTTTAGATTTCAACTTGTCCTAGAATGAAGATAACAATGTTTCTTTTTATCATCATATTTTGTCAGGTAAGTAGCTTAAAATATGAGTTTTTTTACATAATGGTATGTTGTTTACATTTGTTGACGTACCAATTCCATTATTAGGTATTTAGTTCTGGTTTTTCGTGTACTGATTTACAACAAACAATTACTATTGTTCCGGATTGCCCTCGTTCTGAGGCAGAGTGGAATGTGGCAGCTATACGTAAGAAATGTGACTCTGTTTGTCCCACGTCAAGGTATCACTGCCTCATCACCAATGAAATGAAAGCTACCATAGAAGTCTGCGCTGAACCGGTGTTCATGCAAGGTAATTTTATAACGATTATATCGAATTCTTATTAATAGTATTTACCAATGCATTGACAATACTTAAAACACTAACTTCAAAGAACTGAGAATTTGGTCCTTATTACACGTACATCGTGCGATCGCGATTTATAGCAACTGTTAGTTTATTTTTGAAAGTTGAACGATACGGTTAATTATACCCGCAGGTTGAAGGTTATTACAGACCGCAAAAACATCAGCAAATCTCTCGATCGAGTTTGATTTTCCTTGCCAAAGTATTAAGAAACACCATTTATTAAATTAAATAAAACCTGAAAAACGCTTTTGTAAAAACACCGAATACATCTGTACGTTTTACACTTTTTGTAACGTTTTTATGGAAACAATAGGATTACCTTCACAATGAAACGTTTGTTTTCTTCTCTTTTCTTCTCTGTCTAATAAACAGATTATAAAAGCTCTGCTTCCCAGGGGTAAATTCTCTACTCGTCTTTGATAATTTATGACAAACGATCATAAGGGATCACTTACTTTTAGTTTTGAAAAAAATAATGGGGCACTTAAAGTAGTAAAATTAATTTTGAAAAAAAAGATGGATAAATATATATTAATTTTAATCGGCATTGTGATTCTCTTCTAAAAATCAACCGATATAAGAATAAGAAATGAAAAATTTGGTAATTAGCAAAATTTAAAATATATATACTTAATGCTTATTTATAAGTTTTGAAAATTTGATCAATTCCTAAGGAACGTATTATTAGCTGACAAAATACTTTTTAAATTTGAATTTGTCTAATTTGTCGATTATTATTTTGAGCGTTTAAGAAGAATTAAATTAAAATACAGGTGTTTAGAGGGACATTTATAAAAAGAAATCAGTGTAATTTTTTAACCGAATATTGAAAAAGTGACACTGATAACTTCTTAAGTTACACTTTTTTTAATTT
>NW_026923025.1:0-20688 GCF_032062105.1 Saccostrea cuccullata
AACTGTTACGATCTAAAATTATGTTTTACCACTTGTATTGTCCTCACTGATTTTAAATGTGCTCTGCAAATGTATCCGCCTAGAATGAGATTGCAGATTAACTTTATTAGTTGTTTATTATTAACAATTGATTATTAATTGTAAACAATTATTCACATCAATAATGTAATTGACTCGGAAGTCATTAATGTCCCTTTCTGTAAACTGTTAAAACTATATTTTTGTTCCTCATAAATACCACGGGTTATTTTATGTAGATTAAAAAAGAATCAAATGATAACTCCCTCTTTTTTTAGTTTGATTGAAATTTGCATACCAGTTGCAAGTTTCCATACTGTGTATGATTTCTCTTGTTATATAAAAATCACTTCAGCGTATATTTCAGTAAAGAAATAAATAAAAATTAAGGCTGAAGAAATATTTAAAACTACAATGGTTCTTACCATCTACAAAACATTATACCGACAAACACCAGAGAAGCTGACAAAGTAACGGATCCAAGGCCGATCACCAGAACCAGTATTCCGCTCTCACCACTGTCTTTTTCTTTTGCATTGAATAAACCTAAGTGATTGCTATAAATGTCTAAAATACGTATATACATGCATAATTTATCCTTCTTAATTTACGACATTTTTGGAAAACGGGCGTTACCTTACCTGAAATCTGTTTAAATTCTTTAAATGATGAAACGTTTTCCGGGTTAAGGTACTCTATTCCAGCTTACTTATAATACTGATTTTATGAACATAATTGTTAATTCCAATGTATACTAAAAAGACATTCAGTTCCCCCTAAAACTTATTTATTGCAAACCGTTTTTGATACGTCACACATTGCAATAATGTTCATAACATCAATTCTAAACTGAATAAAACACCGCTTACCATGCACCTGACATCCTATATATTTATTGCAAACTTTGTTCTCTGTACAATTACAGGTTTTTCTACATCTGTAACCGTACGAATTCTCTCCACATGGCGTAGAACAGTTTTCTCCAAATGCTCCAAAACATTCTGAAGAATTTCAACAATTGTTCAGTACATTTATATTTCAGAAAATTTTTCATTTCTGTATTATGTATGAAAAATATTAAACAATAAAATTAGTGTCATATAATATGTTGAATGATGTACTTGTAATTACTTGATATATCATATGTTTCTTACCGATACAACGATCATTAAACAAATAGTAACCAGTACAGCATATCAAGGCACCACTAGATAGATAAAAAGTTATATTATTATACTAGTAATTTGTATCTCATTAACACCATACTATAGTACTAATTTTTTGTTATAACAACATTATAATATCAAAGTAATTTTCAACATATTTTTTACATAATAAAAAATAAGTAAAGATGAAAGCAAACAAACTTTGTTCTCCTGCATTTGTTATCTTTCTGAGCGCTGATGTCCACCTGTAGCTGATAAACAAGTATCAGTATAAGATTGAAGATCATCTTTAGAATTCCTTTTGTGTACTATCACAATGAACTTAATGATTTGATATACGGGTTATTAAATACAATAAATGCGTCTTCCTTTTTGAATGACGTACGAGGAGTGTTTATATACTAAATCAATAGGAAGTTATTCTGGAGAAGATATTTTTGTTAGCACACACTATTGTTTTATGCATGTGTATTAAAATAAAATTTTTAATTTACCAAAATTATGTATGTGAATTTAAGGCGAATACCGCCTAATTATGGCTGAAATAATGCCGACTTGGCGTTAAAATCGGAGTTAAACAATAAAAATAAATAAATTAAGTAATCACTGTTTAGTTTGTTAGGTATGGCAGTGCATCAACGAAGCCCGTTATGCATAAATTATCCCACGTTTCAAACTGTTATTGATGTCCCTGGAAATGTAACAATTCCAGGGAACGCTTGGAAAATTTATAATCGTAATATTCAGCAACATAAATACTTACGGCGTTTCAACATATCATACAACCATTCCCCACGATAAAATAAAGTCCAGGTTTTTTAAAATCATTTACGGCTGTTTATTGTTTTCAATTAAAATGGAACTAGTAAATTTACATACATTGTAAATGGTCATTTGCAACATAAATTTGTTAAAAACACTCCGATTGTACACACAGTACACTGAAGTTCATATTAAAGAGATGCCTGAGTTATACTGGTATGAATGCTGAAAAAGAAGAAAATTTCAGAACATAATATTAAGGGAGCTAAACACTTTTTTGAATAAATACCATATTGCCAAGTTTCTGATTGACAACATCTTTGTGGTTTTTGGAGACCCGGTCTTCCAACAATCAAATGGAATTCCCATGGATACCAAGAGGGCCCCGTTATTAGCAGACCTATTAAAAGCTTATACGTGACAATAAGAAAACACTTGCTGTTGCCTTCAACTCAACATTGAAATATATGGACAACGTATTGTCAATTAACAATGGTTATTTCCATTCTTAAGTCGACACGATATATCCCGCTGAACGTGAGATTAAAAAAACCTTAGAGTCTTACACATTTTATTTCATATTTAGATATTTTACTGGGAAAAGACGTTAATGGCAATCTAACATCAAGTATATCTATGATATACGTGATGGATTTATCACCTGCATACGAGATTTAAATCTTTCAGTTGATTCAGTATACGCAAGAGCATGCTCTACGTATGAACAATTTCTAAAGCAAGGTAAATGATAACCCCCATGAGTAAATTGAAGCCACAACGGAAGAACTGGCCCCAAGACCATAAACTGAGAACAAAATTAAGTAAAGATTTCGAACTATTCTTGTAAAAAGAATTAAGCAAGCAATGCTTCGTAGGTTTATTTGTTGCATAGTCAGGTGTTTCAAAATAACCATTTCAAATTCTAATAAAAAATGTTACTAGCCAAAACTTTAATCAAATCTCAAAAACTTAATTCAGTTCCAATTTTAATATAAAATATTTATCCATAGCAAGAAAAAAGTCAATCAAATCCATAGATTAAGATTTTCTTGAAGTATATGCACTACAAATGACATCAGCTAAGCGTTAAACTAACGGTACATGTTGTAAGAAATCTCTGATCAAAGAACCCAGTAAGAGTCATCTTTTTAAACAAATATGTTTATAACTCATAGCATAGGTTTTCTGTTTTGTATTTATCAGGGACACTTGTACGTATAATAAAAATTTACCCCATAGTAATAATATATGCTGTAGGGTAAACTTCTATTACAGACACAAGTGTTTCTGTCTTTACATGAAAGCTGTCTCTAGAAAAAAAAAAACCTCAGGTAGATTTACGAAAAAGTCTGAATAGTCTTGAGGGAATTCTTAAATATAAATAATAACGAATCAATTAAATGTTCTCAACTCCTGTACTAGAAAAAGATCATGCTAAAGTTGAGTAAGGAGGAATTTAATAGATTTTGATTGTCCTCTGAATGCTTAGACGTAACGGTTATTTTGTACCAACTTTGAATACTCCAAATTATAATCTAATCACCATGACAGGAATTTTGTGCGTACATACATTAGTGATTAACTTTTCTAATTCTCGGAAAAAATTACACTCTATCTATTGACATAAACATGGGTTTAATTGGAGAATTCCAGTGATAAAGCAGGACAGTTTTTTTATCTCTTGCAGAAAACTTTATTTTCTCTTCTATCTTAAAACAGGCCAAAAAGTATTAACAATGTTCTTTGTTATGAAAAGAAAATCGAGAATTAAGTTTAAACTAAATACCATATTTTAGTTTAAAATGACAAGCAGAAGATACAGGCATGAGGTCCTGTACAAAAATCAAAAAGGATTCGGAGACAAGTTTAAAACTTATACTAATCCGTTTCCTAATTATTAATGATAAAGATGACAGACCCTTATCAGAAAGTTACAAATTCCGGTATTGTCACACTGTGAGAGGATATCATTTTATTCCAATAAATAAGTTTTGGTATTTCACAGTTGAAAATGTAATAATAATGCATGATTACATTGTTATATGTATAAAACAAGGGATAAAAAAAACTCTTATGATTTGTAGTTGAATATAATGTTTATATAACTACAAATCATGGGAGATCCTGTAGGAAATGAAATATATGTTGTACGTTTGATTTTATTTTTCTTTTCATTTTTTTCACATGTTTGTGATTATACTTGACGTACTCAAATTTCCAAGTTTATAAGATCGTTTATCTTAATAAATAACATAAGGGTATGCGGGTATCTTTCAAAACCGATCATTTAAAAACTTCAACGCTTTTTTTAATGTTATATCTCTTAATGTTATTAAAAATCATTGTTAATACTTTTAAAAACAGATAATTACAATTTTCAACCTGAGTTACACCTACAGCTAGAATGCAGCTAAGAATCCCTGTAGTACAATATAACAGAGGCCCAGGGGCCACATCGCTCACAGCACTGTGGCTAGGAAAAAGCAAATATCAACAGCTTCAATGCATAACTGGTCCCAACCTACCCTTAAAAGGCAAAAAAGGGTAAGGAGGAGGGGTTACGATTAAAACACTATCTGAGGCTGCTTCGATATGAATATTACTAATCATGGCTTTGCCGTTCTTGAGGAAAAGATATTTACCTATATTTCTATGCTAAAGTTTATTTGTCTATTGTGGCCCCACCCTACCCCGGGATCATGTTTTGAACAAACTTGAATCTGCACCACCTGAAGATGCTTCCATATAAATATGACCAACCAGGCATTGTTGTTCTTGAGAAGATTTTTAAAGATTTTCCCTATATATTTCTATGTAAAACTTTAATCATTTATTGTGGCCCCACCCTAACCCGGGGGACATGTTTTGAATAAACTTGAATCTACACAACCTGCGGATGTTTCCATATAAATATGACCAATCATGGCTTTGCTGTTCTTGAGAAGAAGATTTTTAAAGATTTTACCTATGTATTTCTATGTAAAACTTTGATTAGTCCATTGTGGCCCCACCTACCCCTGCATGGGGATCATGATTTGAACAAACATCAATCTACAATATCTGAGGATGATTTCGCATGAGTTTCATCTTTCCTGGTTCAGTTGTTCTTGAGAAGAAAATATTTAAAAGATGCCATTAATTTTTCACTAATTCATTATTATCTCCCCCTTGGAAGAGGGTGTGGTCCTTTCTTTGAACAAACTTCAATGCACTTCACCCAATGATACTTTGTGACAAGTTTGGTTGAAAATCGCTCATTGGTTCTTGAGAATAAGTTGAAAATGTAAAAAAAAAATGTTTACGATAACGCCAACAACGACAGACAACGGACAAATATTGATCAGAAAAGCTCACTTAAGCCTTCGCTCCGGTGAGCTAAGAATGATTTCTTATGCAATACGCGTTGTTTATTCAAGAGTTTTCTTCGTTTGTGATGGAATGATAATTATAAATGAAATGAGAATTATAAATGCTCAATTAAAACAGCTTTCTCTGACATATTTGGCACACAGTCATCGTAATTGTTGCTTAAAGTGTTTACATATGGTTTAGAAGTGACCGCTTTTAAATCGGAACAGGACTTTGATATTCTCCGTAAACGCTTGGCATTCTGGGGAATACTGGCGTAACAATCGTCACCAGGAAACTCGGACAAGGTGACAAGAACACTTTCTCTTTGGTAACGTGCGTCAACAGAGGCGTACCCTTCGCCTCCTTCCTTGTCTGGTTTCTTTTTCGCGTTATTCTTGTAGTTGAACAACTGATTGTACCCTGTAGAGTTTATTCTGTATTCCGCTGTCGCACGTTCTTCATTTTTCTTTCCATCGAGGCTCATTTTGGATTCCCGAACATCGTCATAGGTTTCTTGATATATTTCCTGTTTACCAGGAAATGAAAGCAAGTCCACTCGAAACCCTGTAAACGTAATTATTATTTAAATATTTTTCCTAATGTTACGAAATACATATACAATTGCTACGATCTAAATTGTGTTTTACCACTTGTGTTGTCCTCACTGATTTTAAATGTACTCTGCAAATGTATCCGCCTAGAATGAGATTTTAGATTATTTAATTATTAATTGTGTATTACTAACAATTATTCATTAATTATGAACAACAATTTACATGGAGGATGTAATCAATTCGGAAATCAATAAAAACTCTTATTTTTTTGTTTCTCATATACACCACAGTTTGTTATATATTGATAAAAAAGAATAAAATGATATACCTCTCTTTTATGATATGATTGAAATTTGCATAAAAAGTTTCCATGCTTTAAACTGGTTGAAGTTTCAGCATATAATTGAGAAAGAAAGAAAAACAAAGGCTAGAAAAATAAACTACAAATGGTTCTTACCATCTGCAAAACATAATACCGACAAACACCAGAGAAGCTGACAGAGTCGCGGATCCAAGTCCAATCACCAGAATCAGTATACCGCTCTCACCACAGCCTTTTTCTTGTTCATTGAATGAAGCAGAGAGATTGCTATAGTTGTCTAAAACGTATACATACGATGGCCGATATGAGCCGTCAAAATACAAGTAAAAAGTAGCTCTATTATGTACGTAGAATCAATGGCAAAACGCAAGAAGTTGTAGTAGTATAATTTGTACATGTACAAATCTTGAGACAAAATACACTCGAGACTACTTAACATTCCTTAGATTTATTGGGAAGATAATCTGTAAACTTAGAAGGGACAAAATCAAAAACATATGTTGCTGATTTTTCCCTCTATTTTCTCCGATTCCCCTCATTTTTAGTTGTTTAATAAATGGTGTGCACCTTACTTCAGTTGATTAACAAAATTCAGCAAGATTATTTTCATTTTCGCCTTTGATCACTCTGCGTGTTTTTTTAATTGTAGTCTCAGTTTTTTTAAATTTTAACTTTCACGACAACAAAATTATTAATCTCAACCTTTATTCGTAGGCCCCAAGATACCGGTAAAAGATTCATGAAACAATGAAGCTGCATTTTTATTATTTCTTTTCCATCCAGATAAAAATCTGTTGCTTGATGATATGTGCAAGAAATGTGTTTATTTTTAATTTTATGCTCTGCCTTTTCCATATTAATTTTTTTTCTCGGAACGAATGAGGAAATACAGAATGTTTAACATAAAATGCAGCTCATTTACTATGAAATCTGAATAACGACTCTAATAAAATATGCCTTAAATAAATGATGGGAAAAAAACGATAGATTAGATCGCTGACAATATATGTAAAAGTAAAATCAGTGTTACTGTTTTAAATATCATTAAAAGCATTGGCATATGATACATCATTTACATGTATTTACCAATTCTCAATAAAAAAAGAACAGAAACAGGTGTTTTTCTGTCTCTGCTTACACAAATTTACGGAATGTTCCTTCGTTCCAATGAGAAAAAAAAATAATGAAAAGTAATGTGGAAAAAGGGCAAAGTATCGTATGAAACAGGGGAGGATCCAGCCATTTTTGAAAGGGGGTTCCAGGGTTGTGTCCCTCTAACCCCCCCCCCCCCCTTACAAACTCTCAAGATCTAAGGTTGTGGTAAATATTATCTTTGTTTTATTTCCTTTTTTCTTTGAAAACATACCCCCAGTCCAAATAAAAAAATAAACATATTTCAAAAACTACTGATGCCTTAAAATAGAATTCAAGTACAAAGGATTTTTTTAGAATTTAAAAAACGTTTTTGGGGTGGGGTGCGGGTGGGGTTTAAAATAAAGAGTTGCATGTTAGTTCCTTCAAAAGATATAATCAAAACATGGTACGTACATGTATATAACAAACACAGCCAAAGATCGCGGGAATCTAAAATCAAATTAAACCTTGCATGTTACATATCACACATAAAATGTATAAAAATACGTAGAATAGTTTCTTCCATTCTCTCATTAAAAAAAACAATAGTGAAGGTGAATGGAGGAAAATAAATGTGTGAGAATCAATCTATTCAATACATAAAATAGACGTACAAATATTTACTAGTATTCTCGGAAAACGTTCTTTCTTTCTCTCTCTCTCTCCACTTGGCAAAAATAAAAGGGGGTTCCAACCCCAGGACCCCCCTCTCTGGATCCGCCAATATGAAAAAATAAACACATTTCTTACACAGATCATCAAGAAACAGATTCTCATCTAGCGGCAAAAGAAATAATTAAGATACATATCCCTTGTTTCTGGAATTTTTAACCAGCATCTTGGGACTTATGATTAAGGTTAAGATTTTGTTGTCGTAAAAGTTAAAATCAAAAACACCCAAAGAATCTTAATAGAGACACTTGCAAAATATTTGATGAGATCAAAGACGAAAATAAAAAAAAACAAAACTCGCTGCATTTTGTGATCAATTGAAGAAAGGTACACATCATTTATTTAACAAAATAGAAGAAAAATCAGATACACATGTTTTTGATTTTGTTCCTTCTAAGTTTACAGATAATCTTCCCAATAAATCTAAGGAATGTTAAGTAGTCTCGAGTGTATTTTGTCTCAAGATTAGTGTACATGCACAAATTACTACTACAACTTCTTGCGTTTTGCCATTGATTCTACGTACATAATAGAGCTACTCTTACTTGTATTTTGACGGCTCATATCGGCCATCGTATATACATGCATAATGCATCCTTCTTAATGTGTAAAATTTTCTAGGAGCAGCCTTTACCTTGCATGAAATCTGTTTTTAAAATTATAAACTGTGTTGCGGTCTTATAAATACTATCTGAGCACATGCGTTATTATGATTTTATACACATAATCATGGATTAGCTACTGATAGAGTATTTTAGTTTCTGTTCCTTATCTTCCTTAATAACACGTGTTTGCATCTGTTTCATATTGCAATCGCGTTAACATCTATTCGCAAATCCTTTTCGATACATATGTACGTCAAATATTAAAATTTTGCACACAACATCAGTTCTAAAAAAGAAATGTCATCTAATGCAAATAACCAGACATCACTCACCATTCACTTGACATCCTACGTATTTATTACAAACTTGATTTGGTTTACAGTTACAGATTTCGCTACATCTGTAACCGTAGAAATTCTCAACACATTCTGTGGAACAGTTTTCTCCAAATGCTCCAAAACATTCTAAAGAATTTCAACAATTATTCATAAGATATACATTCTAGGAAACTTGTATTATTGTTTTTGTGTAATATAAGTGAAAAACAATAAGCAAAAATATATTTGGTAAAAACATAAATGTCTTATAGTGATGAAACATATTATAATGTGATACTTACCAATACAACTGTTATTATACGAATAATAACCAGAGCAGCATTTGAAGGTACCACTAGACAGATAAAAAGTAATCTTATTAATCTGACTTTCAGACTATTGCAGAACCACATTGTTTTTTAAACGACACTAGATTATTACCAAAGTGTTTTCATTAAATGAAGAATAAGTAACTAAAAACTTACTCTAGGTTCCTACATGTTTCTTTATCTGTTTGTGCGCTGATGTCCTCCTGTAGCTGATAAACAAGTACAAGTATAAAGTTGAAGATCATTCTTAGGATTCTTTATAAATGTACTATCACAATACTATCCTAATGAACTAAGTAATTTTATATACATGTTCATAAACAAGTTAAATGCTTCTTCCTTTTTGAATGAGGACGAGGAGTATTTATATCCTATATCAAGAGGAAGTAATTCTGGAGATATTTTTGTTAGCACTCACAATGGTTTTAAACACATGCCAGTGAGATAAAACTTTTAATTTTCAAATGAAGGTGTATGCCAGAGCAAATACCACCGAAATATAGCTTTAATATCCCCAAACCGGGTTTTAAAATTTTCTTCCAAATCTACAAAATAAAATATTAACAAGATAAATACTGCTAGCATATAACTACAATCACATGTACGTCATGTATCAGAATATGTAAGTCGTTAAGAAATCTCAATCTTTATTGAGGAGGGAGAATCAAAACATGCAAGAATAACATTATCTCCAGGGCATACCAGTGAGACTATTGTATCCTCTACCAGTACCTCTCTTCTGCCAGGCACCATCAAAAGACACAGTGATGTCTCCATCACTTCTACAAAATGAATAACACAAATGTGCAATTATATGTATTAACAAATATTATTGACATGTAAATTCAAAACATAATTTATATATCAATACAAACAAAATAAATTAAAAAAGATTACAGTTTCATTTCTTCTTGAAGAACTTCATTACAACTCTGCCCTGCCATTGCCTCTAAGTGTTTCCCCACCTCTCTTTCTCTGCTTTTAAGACTCTTATTTGTGATCCCCGGGATATTCAATGCAGCCAGTAATGCATTTACATGAGTTATTCCATAACCACCATTTAGCATACCTAAGAGATTATTACCAGAAATAAAATGAAAATAAAATAATTCTTTTACATTTTAACTTCTGTATTATTAGTATTAAATTATTTTTATCTGCTTATTTGCAAGTCTAGATAAAATTTCTAATTTATACCTGCAGCCAGCTTTGTGTTGACATCCCCAGCATATTGCTTCATATTTGCTTTAACCCTATGCTTACTGCTCGTGGGTATGTCGTTAACATGGGCACAAGTGGAATGTGTGCACTTTATCTGCAGAACCTGCAATTGACCAAAAGTTAACTGAAAGTGAAGGCGAATGCCGCATCTTTAAAAACGAATTTTTTAGGTACATAGTCATTGACAATATTTGATAAAAATAAATACCTGTCCTAGTCCAAATTTCCTTTCACCTATAGTGTTGACAAGCTGAAGTGCATTCCCACACATAGTGCAACCTCTTTTTAAATTATCAACAAGAGTGCCGAGTTCTACAATCCGTCTTCCGACACGCCATGAACTCTCTGCACTTTGACCATTAACGGTTCGTAGGACAGGGGAAGAATCATTTTCCAAGCACGGAGCATCATTTTTGGCATTTAATATTTACAAAATAGATTAATTTAATGATCGAATCTTTTGCTACGTATTCCAACTGTCAAAATAGAGCAGAACGATCGCACAATACAGACACTTACCATGTTTACCTCGTAAGGCATGGGCTTCTCTTGCTTCTCCTGCTTTCTTTAGTCCCTCAAGTCTGCGCAGGAACGAAGCTTTCCTGAACGTCCCTTTTTCAGACCGGGGCATCGTTGCATTTGTATTCAATCAAATGAATTTTATGTTAAACAACCACCGAAGAAAAATTGCGCCAAGTCCAAGTCATAACCGGAAGTCTCATGTCGGTGTATAACATTTAAAACCGGAAACGAAAAAGTATGGCCTTGCCTTAATATGATTTTCTGGTGAACCGAGATTTACATAATTGAACAAATTAATTATCGCTAAATAATTGTAGTAGTAAATAGAACACTCTTATTCTCTCAAATTAGCGTTACTTTACAAGAGGAAAAGAAACTAAAGAAAGATAATATGGAAGGACAATGATTATTATAAAATCAAAATAAGGATATATTAAGAATTTGGAAATGTTAATCGAATAAAATGAAATACGTGGTGATAACGAACAGTATTCAAGCTCAAAAGTCCATTCAATAATACATAAGAGGAGCAGAGCAAATACGGCGCTCAGGTGGGATCAGGTGCCATATAGGAGTGAGCATCCCCTGCCGACCGGTCACACCCGCCATGATCGGAAAATAACGAAACATCCCTCGTCAATTCAATGTGTAAATGAGCTGACAAGGTCATTACATCGAGCATAGAACCTACGAAATGATGACTTTAAACCAGACTGCTGATACTATTTTTAAAGCAACTTGTTTGTCAATAATTTAACTCGTTTTAGAAATTGTTTATACGTAGAGGATGCTCATAAGTATGGAATCAACTGAGAGATATAAACTTCGTACTATGCAGATGATGAAGGTCTATTCAATTTGCTGCATAAGTAAGGGAAGTTGGGGATAGAAAATTTAAAGTCATCACGTTTATCATAGAGCTTGCTTGTTAGATTATCATTAACGTCTTTTTCAAGTAAAATATCCAAATATGAAACAGATGTGTCAGACTATGTGGTATTTCTTCTCAAGCTCACCAAGATATATCGTATCGACATGAGAATGGACATAATTACTATTGTTAATTGACAATACCTCGTCGACATATCTAAATGTCGAGTTGAAAGCCACAAGTGTTTTCTTTTCACGTACAAGATATTGGACGAATTCTGCTTGAAATGTATACAGAAATATGTCTGCTTATAATGGGGGGAATAGGTATCCATTTGAATTCCAATGGATTGTTGGAAGTCCTGGTCTCCGAAAAAAATATATGCATATATTGTCAATCAGAAACTCAAGAATGTTTTTGATGTCATGCGACTTCAGAGTACTTGTGCGTACAATTACAATGTTTTTCAACAAATTAATTTTGCAAATGACCAATGACAAGGTAAGTAAAGTTTCGAGTTCCATTTTTATTGAAAAAGCAGCTATAGATTATATAAAAATGCGTGGGCATTAGTTTATCATGGGGGAATGGTTGTGTATAAAGTTGAAAGTCATACGTTTTAAAGCTGTTGAGATTGATAAAATCTTGTGATTTCAAATTTTCCAAAAGTTCCTTGGAATGTTTAAAGAATTAAACAAAAAAGTAAGTTGTAAATATGTGCTGCATTGTTTGTTCTGGAAACGCTTATGCAAATTAACGGTCAAGTTTACACTATATAGAGAGAATGAATTTGTTCGTTATAATCCCGGATTGGGTCTAGTTCACGTTCATCCTGAAGTTATTAAGTTTGTTAATGCCAACAGGATGGAATGACTTCAGTCTGTGCATCGAGAACTTTTCCTTGCTTTTTCTCAGAGCGTCTGTCCATCTTGGATTATGGCCAATAACCACTATTGTGATGTCATCCCATTTGTGATCTTCAAGGTTGAAATGTCCCTAAAGGGTTCATTAAGGTTTTTGGTCTTAATGGTCGAACGGAGATTATTGACTCTACTACGTAGATGTTTCCGCAATATACTATTTAGAACAAACTTTGCATCTAATGAGATAAATGCAGTTATTTGCTTGACAGGACAAATTCCCTAGTATTTTGTAAGGACAACTCTTGAATTTTGCAGCCTGTACCTGGGCCGTACAAGCTGTCGGCCGTGTCAGAGGCTGTGCTTACATAGAAGACATCTCCTATCAGAGCAAGTTTTAAAGCCCGCATTAGGTATAGATTCTTTTTAAGGATTATATAACCGCTGTGATTATGGACAGAATGATATATGGTTACTGGTTACCAGAGGGACACTGCCGCTGTTGTCTTTCTCCCTATGGCGTAATAGGTTTTGTCTGTCATGTCCAGCCATCTCATCATTAGCAGTTTGTACATGTATAAACATTGTTTTTACAGTCTATTCTTCACCTCTGAACGTGTGAAGAAATCTGGGTAAATGAAATTTAGTGAATTGCATTGAAATTTTAAAAGGTTGATTGATTGATTGTATATTTTTTAACGTCCCTCTCGAGAATTTTTCACTCATATGGATACGCCGCCTCTTGCCGGTAGAGAGCTGCAAATTTTATCCTATACTCGGCACTCAGGGCCAGTGAGCAGGGAGGGATCTTTTTCGTGCCAACACCCACTGCGACACGGGAGGTCGGTTTATTCGGTCTCACCCGAAGGACCGGTCTCCATGCCCCACGATGGGAATCAAACCCGCGACGTAAGGATCAACTCCTTACTTCGCAACTCTAGAGCAGACTCTCTAACCAGTGCGCCACGCGGGCGACTAATTTTAAAAGGATAAAAATAATGAAATGATTTTCTTGAAGGGCATGCATATTCTTAAGATTTTTATGCAATATTTTATTTTAAGTATATAAATTCAATTTAAAAAGCATTTTTGAATACCTCAAATATACTTTAAATGTTTCAATTATGCAAATGCATTTTCACCATTAAAATACTTACTCCAAACTATACCTTGTATGATGACATTTTTCGGTGAGAGGATTTCTACCCAAGCGTACGCGAAATTTGGCAGTGTTGTTCATAATCCTTTTAATAAGGAATGACAAAGTTTAACAGACATCGGCTCCTTTAATTTTTTCTTGTGTTTTTGTTTTATATGAACGCCGCATAGCACACCATAAATACAAATTTCCTGAGCAGTGGCACTTCCATCAATGAAACATACAACGACATACACATTAATTATACATATATATACATACATATTTTATCCTACTTTATTTGATTACTATATAAATAGATATAAACAAGAAAATGTATTTCTTTGTTTCTTGATACACTGGGGAATTAACGTTCCATTAATTGCAATAAAAACTAAACAATCTTCTAACAAAGGGTTATATTGTAAGTCGTTTGAATTCTGATATCTGAAAAAGTACCAATTGCGATGGTTTTATTTTCATAATTTAATTAATTTAATAACTAGTAAAATATAAAGTTTATAGTCATGTTAGTGTTCTTTAGATATGTATTATTAGAATGAACTTAAAATGGTGTATATTGAGGTTAATAAGCACTTTTTATTCTACTTCCCTGAATAACAAAAGCAGAATATTTATTTCCTACTTGGGCATGAAAGTTACTCTTGTTATCAAGCACTATATTTGTTTTAACATGTTCCAAAGAAATGTACTTTAGCATAATAAAATTTTCAAAAAAATGTTAATTTCAAGAATATCGACAAATATGCACCGTTCGTTTTCATCTGAGAAAGCTTTGTTAGCTATAAAATTCTAGGAATTTTATACATAGAATAAAATGTACTTGTGAATGACTACGAATTACAACTATACAAATGATTTAATGATCTCGTTATCTTCATGATTGCAGCAAAAAAATCAAATGAGAGCATCTTATATTTTTATATCGTAGAGACTATTTATTGATGCGAATTAAGAAAAATATGATTTTTCTTGTTGCAATTTACATGCAAGACAATGGAAACTCAAAGAACGATTGTTTTACCTACTGCACCGTCGAAAAAAAACAATGTTTAAATATTAAAATATTTACTCTTTATGAATAGAAATCTTCATATAGTAGCTGTGAAACTCATATTTTACGTATTTACCAAGTTCTCTATGATAAATGTCGAAGATCAGGAAATCGAAATCTTGCAAAAATTGTTTTACTTTACTTTATGGATTCTATGGCAAAGGATCAATTTTTTTAAAATGGCATTTTCGAACATGCTCAAATTAAATACATGCATTACATACATGGCTAAAGAATCAATGTATTTAAAAGAAGAAGGATATGGAGATAACGAACAGTATTCAATATCAAAGTCCATAAAACAATACAAGATAGAAGCAGAGCAAACACGAACCTCCGAAACAGAAGAGGTGGGATCAAGTGCCATGGAGGAGTGAGCATCCCCTGCTGACCGGTCACAACCGCCGTGTGCTCCTCGTCATGATCGACAAGGTCATTGTATCGACCATAGAATTTTCGAAATGATGACTTTAAACGAGACTGTTGATATTCTTGTTTCTTCAACTTGCTTGTCAATAATTTAACTCGTTTTAGAAATTGTTTAAACGTAGAGCATGCTCTTGCGTATCGAATCAAGTGAGATATATATACTCATTTTGCAGGTGGTGAAGGTATTTTCATAAAAAAAAAATTTAAAAAATGGTTCTTGTTTGTTTTTCCCATAAGCAGATTATCTAATTGACTGCATGGAACTCGTGGATCTCATTAACTGGATTTTGTGGAGAGGTACCGGGATAGCTCAATTTCACTACTCTCTCTTATTATATAATTCCTTTTAAATTTGTGGACCAGAGCGGCTGCCATGGTTGAGGAGTGGACATGTTACCCAACCTGTATAGAATGCAACCAAGACAGTCAAGATTCAGCTTTCCACTCTTTGTTAAATTAAACAATATTTTTGTAATCGTTATGATTACAGTAAATAATTTCTTACAATATACTATAAATTATACTAAACATTACTAGTTATGATATAAAAGATTGTAATCTGTAACTAAATTAAGCCAAGTGAAAATTTTAATAATTTGACAAAAACCGCGCAAGTCTTAGAAAATTATCTCACCTGTATGAAATGCAACCAAGACAGTCAAGATTCAGCTTTCCACTGAAATCCTGTGTATCCCGACCGCTCATTTTATACTAGGTGTACCTTTATAGATTTACATCTCCATATTTATAACTCCTTCGAAATTTGCAATAATTACTCTAAATTTGAATTTGTATTTAATTACTATTGTTTCTGACCTTGAGTAGGTTTTAAACTTTTAATGCACTATGACTTTTAAAATAATTTCCAATCTTTTGCATAATCTTGAATATTATTTGCTGTAGCTAATTAATCCAAATATCTGACCTCTGGTCACTTCAATATTATTGGTTCTTTCTTCACCCTAACCAAATACATCTTTTCTTAAACAAGTAAGTAGCAGCTGCATTCCCATGATTTATTTTGTGGGACTATCATAACCGGATCAATCTCATTCTGGACTCCAGCCTTAGTTGATGTCATATCCCAACCAGCAAAGGTTTAGGAAGGCAGAGTCCCGAATGACATTGGGCCGATCATGCATATGTTTGATACCCACCATTTAAAAGGTCTGCTTATCATAACCAGGTTAACTCATTCACTGGAACTCGCGAAGAGGTACCGGGATGACTCATTCTAGCTCTTCATCTTTATTATATAATTCCCTCTGAACTCGCGTGGCTTGTGGAGGTATCGGGATGAGTTAATCGCGCTATCTCTTTTATTAAATAAGTCCTTGACATTTTATTTCCAAAGGATCTTTCCGGACCTGAGCGGCTGACATGGTTGGGGAGTGGCGATGTTACCCAACCTGTATGAAATGCAACCAAGACATTCAAGATTCAGCTTTCCACTGAAATCTTGTCTATCCCGGTCGTTCATTTCATCTAGGTTTACGTTTGTAGATTTACATCTCCATATTTGTAACACCTTCGAAGTTTGCAATAATTACTTTAAATTTTAATTTGAATTTTTATTACTATTATTCTGATTTTGAGTACGTTTTAAACTTCTAATGCACTTTTAAAATAATTTCCAATCTTTTGCATAATCTTTAAATATTATTTTCCGTAGCTAAATTATCCAAACACCTGAACTGTGGTCACTCCAATCTATTGATTGCTTCTTCCTCCTAACCAAATACATCTTCCGATAAACAAGTAAACAACCGCATTCTAATGAATCGCATATTCTGGGAATCGTTCAGGTTAAAAGGTCACCCTAGCCAGCATCTAGTATGTTTATTTTTAACTTCAGAACCTCGCATCTCCGCCGAAGAGTGCAAATACACAAAAACATGTTACAATCTTATTTTAGTGCAATGTTTGTGATGATAGGACCGTCCGGTTTAAAACTTTAATTCCTATTGATCAGTCTCTTTAATTACTTTTATCTGTAGAGCTCGCCTTCGTTATCTTCTGTCAGACTAAAAGTACAAACTCATAACATCCGTTTCATTCTTATATTTACTGCAATTTTGTTATGATAGTATATTGCTGCATAAGTAAGGGAAGTTACGATAGAAAAGTTAAAGTCATCACGTTTATCATATAGCTTGGTTGTCAGATTACCATTAACGTCTTTTTTAAAGTATGAAACAGATGTGACAGACTCGGTGGTATCTTTTATCTCAAGTCATATTGAGAGTCACGTGACACGGAACAGGGTGGACGTTTTACCCGTTCCTGTGTGCGTGTGTGTGTGTGTGTGTGTGTGTGTGCAGCAGTATAAAATTACATGAATGGCGCCAAGGTTGGGGAGCCCTGGATTCACCAAACTGACAAACAGAGGAATTTAAAGACATTATAGTGCATAGTACATATACATAGAATATAAAAAATTTTATGAAATCTTATGATGTATACATTGTAGTCATTCTTTTAAGATGAAAAATATTTCCAAGAAATGACATTAATATCTCTATGATATATGATAATACTGATCAAATGACTATTCACTTTATCAAGTATATGTGAACATGTTACATGGCACTATTATTTGTAAGTGAACTACTATTAATATGAACACCATAAGTTCGACCAGGACAATTTTTCAATGAAAAAATAAAAGACAAAAAAACAACTAACAAATCCTTTCACACCACATTCATACAATATGTGTATGTATTGACAGATTAATTATCCAAAAAACAAAAAAAAAAAAAATAAAAAAAAAATGGATAGCATAGTGATTTTAAACAAGTACATTATTATTATAAACATGTACAAATACAATTTTTACCATTAGAAAACAGTGGGGAAAAACACTCCATCTCTTTTCAAATATAGGCAGATCATTATTTTTTTTATACATAAATCTCTCAATTTTATAGTAATAACTAATTTCTTTTTTAGCTCCATCAATGGTTGGTAATGTCTTACAAAGTCTTTTCTTATAAATATGTCTTTTTACTGTCACCGGGTTCACAGGTGCGTGAAAGTCAGTCAATATATCGGGTCTCAATAGCTCAGTGGTTAGAGCCCTGGCACGGTACACCAGAGGCCCTGGGTTCGAGTTACGGTTTAGACTTGACTATTCACCACCTGTGACATTTGGCGCCCAACGTACAAAACCCACTATTTCCTTGGAACATGCCTCACAGCATTTCCTTAACTCGTTTTGTACGTTGGGCGCCAAATGTCACAGGTGGTGAAAAGTCAAGTCTCAACCGGGACTCGAACCCAGGGCCTCTGGCGGACCGTCCTTACATTCAAATCTAAAGCATTTTCCCATTTACTTTCATATTTAGGTTTATTCCATCTAGATGAAATTAATACATCATAAAAATCTCTTGATCCCTTTTGACTCTTGAAAATTGTTTTGAAGAAATTGGGATAATAGGGAGAGTTATAAAGAACATCCTTAACAGTATAAGTTAAATTCAATTTTCTGACATTTTGTATGACACCAAGAAATAAAGTAAAAGGGGTTGACAGATTATACACCTCACAGAATTCTTCAAAACTCATAGGCTGGCCATCGGGAAAAACAAATCTTTTATGCACTTTACACCTTTTTCAGCCCAATGTTTAAAGTATATAGAGTTGTTAGATATCTTAATATTGTCATTGTACCAAAGAGGATCTAACATAGACAAGCTGTCAGACTCAATTATATTTCTTAATTCGTAAAAGGCATCAAAAACATCTTTCCAAAAATGATTTGAAATTCTATTGGAAATTAATCTTGTAAAAATGTTACCATAACAGGGAAGAAATTCTACTTCTGGTGTTATACTATAAAGCAAAGTTTTCCATGCAGAAGCATTAACATTGCTAAACAATCTACGAATCCATGTAATTTTTAAACCCTTGCAAAAATCTTTAACACTTATCATTCTTAAGCCACCTTTTTCATGGCACTGTATTATACAATTCTTTGCTACCTTGGGAGGTTTATTGCTCCAGATAAAATTGAAAAACATTTTCTCGAGATCCTGTAAAAATTTAAGGGGAGGATTCGGCAAGGAAATTAACAAGTGGGTAATTTTAGGAAAAATGATTGACTTTACTACTGTAATTTTGCCGGCTGTTGTCAACAGTCTTTTTGACCAAGAGCCAATAATTTTTTTCATTTCGACCAGTTTAGGTTGGAAATTAAGTTCATTCATAGAGTTTGGGTTCAAAGAGGGTGTTGCAGAAACTCGTTATTATCCCCTATATATCGAGAAGGGCATTTAAATACCCTCGTTATGTCTAAATATAGATAGAGCTACGTAGAGGACTATGTTGACGGCGGGTATTTCCTGCTTGATACAACAAAACGCACACTTTCGTCATTTTGCACGAAAGAGACTGCATGGAACAATAAAAAGCATAATGAATAAAGTAGCATTTTGAAAGATATACTGTATATATCGTGCTAAAATATTTTTATGAAATAAAACTGCACCCCATAATCACACTGTTAGTGCGACATCCAAGACATTTTATTTGTTTCAAATCAAATCTCGGCTATTAACTAAGAGACCAATATTGCAATAATTACAGTATGTAAAGAAAGAAATTATTTAAACAATACAGTAACTTTTTTTTCCAAGACAAAACTAACCAAAGCATTAGTTTTAAGTCACAGCATATCAAGAAAAACAATTTAATCCTGCATTTCTAATATATAGTTATTACTAATTAATTTCTTGACATTCTCTCTCTCCCCCCTCTCTCTCTCTCTTTCAAAAAATATATAATTTCATTGCCCATTACATGTGGGAAAAAATATGCAAAAATGACCCTTACCAGGATTCGAACCCATTCTCTGGTAAATGTACTGGTTGGAATTCCACCAGGATATCCACTAGACCATTTCGGATACAATGATTTTGTAGTGTTATTTAAAATACAATTTTGCATTTCCTTTGGAGAATAATTTTTATTCAATTTTTGCGTTTTTCAAAAATGTGCCTCTTTGAAACAAAAATCGGAAATGGCAGTTTTGAAGAAAATTCCTGCCTCTTTGAGTATACATCAAAATTATTTTGTTTCAAGGAGGCACTTTTTCAGAATAATGGGGATTCCCTATTTAAAAAAGGGAAAATCTGATATATTTTGCCGTAAGACTAATTTTCACATCATTTAATGGCAAATAAAAAGTCAATACACACCTTCCAAATATTGTTTCTCAGTGTGCTTTATATATTGTTGCATTTGAAAAAAATTAATATGAGTTTCTGCAACATAAAAATTCTTCTTTTAATCTGCTACAGATTATAGGGAAAATAACAAAAGAACTGCAACACCCTCTTTAC
>NW_026923026.1:0-20555 GCF_032062105.1 Saccostrea cuccullata
CGGTCTAATTGTTTGAAAATCGAAAGGTATATAATGCATTCCGGGAAAAATTCGTTCTACCATGACTTCATTTACATTGATGATTCATAATCAACATGGCGGTAGTTGTTGATGTAGACGTTTTCAAATTATTTTTTCGCGAAAGAAATATTATTAAGGACTTAACGTTACAATGGCAAAGTCCATTTTCTGCTGTTGTTGCTAAACCCAAAATACGTGTCGGATCAAAAAGTAAAATAGGAGGTGCACAATGGTACTATGTAATAAACCTAAGATTCTGTGAAAGTTTTGTTAAATTTCACTAAGTGGTATAAGAGGATTTGCGGATAAGAGATGGGTACCCCAAAGCGTAACAACCCGACAGACGGACATAACTATTATTATATACCCTCCCACTTTTCAAGCGGGGGATATAATAAACGTGACATATACATCACAGGAATGGGTACATTGGGAAATATCCTCAAATACCTTCTCAAACGCATTGGCGTCGGAAGCAAATTGAAAGTGGGGGGGGGGGGGGGGGCTAAGTGCAAAGAATTTCTTTTTATCCATTCAAAAAATCGGACAAGCTTAAAAAAAGGGGGAAATGTCCTTTTCCAAAACACGAATATCCTATTTCGTTTGGGGAAAGGGGGGGGGGGAGGTAGGTTCGAACTTCAGTGACAAAATTTTTTCTCCAAACACCAACACTTTCCTCTTTTTTAACCTATACTGCGACTTGTCTGTGGAAAGTGGAGGGAGGGGGAGGCTAAACCTACGCAGCAATGTTCAATGTCTATACTAAGCATATATTTGTAAAAAAGCCATCCCCCCGATTCCGACACCTATGCTCAAACGTACGAGTCGAACCTGAACCTGGACAACAAACAATGGAATTTTTACAAAGGTAATTGTAGGTAGATCGCGGAAATTCTCACGGGGGGTGTTCTCTCTCTTTCTATCTGCTTTTCCTAGTAACCATTAATTATTTATGTCTAGAAAGTTAATTCACATTAAATTCTATTTTCATTATCATTGTTCCACAGAATCAAACTCGTTTATTATACCCCTCGCAACAAGTTGCGTACGTGAGGTATAATGTTTTGGACCCATCAATCAGTCTTTTTTTTTTTTTTTTTTGGTCAGCGCAACTTCTTATAAACCACTGCACAGGTTTTTATCGAACTTTCGAGATATTTATAGGAGTCAATGTGTGTCTAGATTTGCACATCACCAGGAAATTCCGAATTCTTTATTTTTTCGGGAATTTCCGCACTTTTACATTTAGATTTTGGCCCTTGAATATAAAGATGAGCAGTTTGTCAGCGCAATTCCTCATAAACCGTTGCACAAAATTTCGTCAAACTTGCAGATATTTAGGACACAATGTGCATAGATGTTCATATAACAAGGAAATTACGATTCCTTTATTTTTTTCTGGGAATTTCAGCACTTCGACTTTTTGGGGAGCGTGGGGTATGTTTTCATTCATCGTGCATAAAATTATAAATAACTTTAAATCAAATTGTATTAGGTCTAATAAAGCCAATACACAGTATTTATTTGATAATAATTAATCATAAAGAAATCAATCTGTTTCAGACGTTTTTCTTAAATTATTTTTATGAGACTGTTAATATGCATGTTTTATTACACCCCCCCCTCCTATCACAGGAAAATATCTTCAAATGATGAATGATTCGTAATAATGCATGCTTTATTATAAATTTAATGAAGTTAAACCATGTTATCATAAATTCAATTTGCAACATTTACAGACAAGAGTAATGTTTAGTTTTGAAAAAAATGACTTGCATTTTTTCAATCAACCCCACTGAGCTTTCAACCTTTGATATTTTCCCTGACCAAATAAAATGAGGCCACGTGTGTCCAATCATCTTTTACTGTTGAGTTAGCAATGGATTACATGACTTCTGAGATGCATTTATAATAAAAGTAAAATAGGATAATTCTTTCGACATGTGCACATCCCTGTAACGATAGCAGTATATTCAGGTAAATGTTTTATCACTGCGTTTGACGCTCGACCTGCATGGATTTACATGAATGTATTCCGTGTTAGTGTATTTTCTATATTGCAGCAAATGCATTCAAAAATAATTTAATTCTCTGTTCTATTTTTTTTGTTGAATTCTTACTTTTCAAACATGTATTTGGTCAGTTTATTCAGTTTATGGACTTCTAAAAACTATGCTATCTGAGATGTGTACATGCCGACAGCCAGGCTAGAAAATCACTCAAGTGAAACAATTCTACAAGGCTATATATAGAAGGAACAGGTGGCCAAAAATCTTCGATTAAATATGGCGGAATCGAATAAATGTGGCCGACAAGGGCGAACAGGAATGCAGTAAGTCGTACAAAGATGAAAACTGATGCCTTTTTAAGAGTTCATGTCAGCTTTAACCTCATTTTCTTTCGTTGGTGTTCAACAGTGTTGGACATGCATATCATGTATATCAAAAACAATTGAAAAGAAAGGTATAATAAAACATTTATTGACTGGTTTTTCGGGCATAACGTTTTGTTGACCCTCCAACTAAACTGTCTGCCTGATGCAGACAGTTTAGTTCTTGGTTCTCACAAAACGCATGTTTCCCTCGAACAGTACAATTTATTAAACAAAACTGTTACTGGGAATGGCATTTATAAACATTTTGTTTATTTTGTTTTCTCATCATTTGAAATTTAAAAATTATTTAAAAGTCTTTCAACTCACAAAGTATGGTACAAATTACAAAAACTGCATTTATTTTCATTTAATGTAGCTTAAATGTACCAGTTATTGCAAAAACGGTATAGGTTGCCCATTATTTAAGATGGGAGTCATATATGAACAGAGATAAATGTCAACATAAAAAATCGTAAATGTTTGGTAAACAGTTTTATAAAAATCATGTAAAAACTGGTTGAAATTGCATAAATCTGATGCTGAAACTTCCAAAATTCTTGCTTTTTATAAGTCACTTTTGAATTTTAAATACCAGGGAAACTCTTTTACATTAGAAGTACAATAAAGAATAAAGATGCTTTGGAATGAGTTATTGTCCTTGTCGTTATTTTTAAAGATTGGATAATTTATTAAATAAAGAAAATATATCTCTGTTAAATTCTTTTACTTAACAATATTTATCTTCTCACCTATTGAAAAGCATTCTTCTAAAGATATAGTTTTCTTAGAATTTTTTTTTATTAATAACAGTTTTTGCATAAGCTTATGATATCATACGAGGAAGTAAATGCCTTAAAATGTGTTTAGTCTAAAATCTTTATTTTTCATCAAAAAAAAATTCCTGGGTCTTCAGGTCAACATACATAACGCATCAATAACTCATGGACCGGCCACTATTGCTAGGACGTTCACTTCCTGATCGGTCTACATTTTTACAGCTATTGAGGACTTGGTTCGATTCTCGCTTTTCAAACTAAAGGCGCAATAATAGGTAGTACTAATACCTGTACCAAGGGCCCGGAGCAAGTAAAGGCATGTGTCTTTCAAACAAAGACTTAAATCATCCGAGGTACCCTATCACAGTACAGCTTGGCCCGAAAGTACACCCCCTTTACTGCTCAATTGTCATGGGTACAAAACAACAAGAGGCCCACGGGCCTTATAGGTCACCTGAGTATCATGTAACAACTTTCCAGCGATTGTATTTGGTTGGTGTTTTAAGCCAAAAGCCATGAAATTCACGAATTTTGAAAGAGGCACCATTGCTTATCAAAGAGCAGATTTCAAAGCATTAATTTAGTTTTAGTCAAAGTACCCCCTTGGTACCCCTGACCCAGCAGCCCTGAAATTATCTATTTTGAAAGAGGACCCTTTCTTCATTATAAGGCCAGTATTTTTTTTTTATGTTTAGGTTTAGTTATGAACATGAGAATAAAAAAGTCCCGCAAGCAAAAGGAAATATTTTTTTTTGATAAATCAATTATTAACATTTGTACATTCTTTTTTTATGCTATCCTAATAGGCTCCTTACCACTGGACACATAATGCTTACAAATAGGAAAGTAGAACATTTAATTGCTTATTTCATCATCTGCCAGATTGGGCAAGTTATATAAATTTTGTGATGTTGATCAAAATATATTTTAAAAAATCAATTCTTTAAAAGTCTTTCAATACATCTTCATTTTCTTAATATGTGTTAGGTGAATGTGCAGACATTGTTCTAAAATTTACTTGATGCCTAAAATTATAATTCCTATCATAAAACAGACAACCTCACAGGGAGTATTGCTGAGTAGGGTAAACATTTTTTCAATTAAGTGTAAAATAATTTTTCTGGCTGATACAAATGATACTACATATATGTGTATATTCTTGCCTTTTAATAGTTGAATTTTTTTTTTATTTCTTCACTTCAGGTTATTGTTTATTTCTTCCTCAAATGGACTTCACTTCTCCCATAGTTTTATTCATTACATCTGATGCATAAGCAACCATTTTCTGAAGAATGATGCTTAGACTGAAAGCTATAACAGAGACCTAAACAATGTCCCTGGCAATGTGCAATAGCTACCGCGGGCAGTTTAAAACCTGGGGGAGGAAAATAATTTACAGTTACTTTTGAAACGAATACATAATTATCTCACCAGCATGTCATTGTGCAACAAAGTCGTCAGCATTTTATTTGTCCTTTGAACGGGTGAAACGTTTTGAATGGCACTCTTATCGATGAATTTTACACTAAACCATGCTAAATTCTTGGATCTAGCTTTATTTACCCGCAGTTTCATCTAAAAACCGGAAGTGCGAGTTCGTAAATTTGAAATCTCGATCCCGACTCAAATTTGACATCGGAAAGAAAAAAATTGTTTTATTTTTTTTTAAAAGTTCAAAACCTTGAGCGGAGGGTTTGTAAAACTGATAATAAAATAAATCCTGGCCTTAGATATGTAATTAGATCATTAGCATATTAACCAAGAGCAAAGGATAAGATGTTCAAAGAATTCATACATTTCACTATATAATCATTAGAGCCCCACCCTAAAACAAGAACCCCTGACGCTGGGGCCATAAAATTCACAACTTTGGTAGAGGCACTCTTGCTTATCATAACTATGTACTTAGTTAGTTTATTTAATACCCAGGAGCAGAGAACAAGATTTTCAAAGAATTAATGTATTTTCACTATATAATCAATAGAGCCCCGCCCTAACACCAGAACCCCTGACCCTGGGGCCATAAAATTCACAATTTTGGTAGACGCACTCTTGCTCATCATAACTATGTACTTAGTTAGTTTATTTAATACCCAGGAGCAGAGAAGAAGATTTTCAAAGAAATAATGCATTTTCACTACCTACTTATTTAGCCCCGCCCTAGCACTAGAACCCCTAACCCTGGGACCATGAATTTCACAATTTTGATAGAGGACTCGTAGCTGATTACAATCATGCAAACAGTTTGACTGCTTGATGTCCAGGGGTATAGAAGAAGATTTTTAAAGATTGCACTAATTTTAGTGGTTTTGGCCCCACCCCTCAGGCCCCAGGGGGGCAGGGATCATGAAATTCACAATTTTTGTTCCCCTTCACCCATAGATGCTTTGTACCAAATTTGGTTGAAATTGGTTCAGTGGTTGCAGAGAAGAAGCTGAAAATGTTCAAATGTTAACGCACGACGAACGACGCACGACGAACGACGACGGACGAAAACAGATAGCAATAGGTCACCTGAGTTTACTCAGGTGACCTAAAAATCTGTAGCTCTTTCTTGGTAGATGGTGACAGCTCTATATACCAAATATACTGTTGTAGGTTAGAACTTTATATAATTAGATAAAACCTCACAAGAGTTCTGCTTTTATTTATTTCTTTTATATACTTACACAATACATTCCATAAAAATATGTAATTTATACATGAAAGGAAAAAAAAATTCTTGGTCAATGTGTTACTTAGGTGGACAAATCTGTTAATTTGAAGGAGAAAAACAATCTGGAAAAATGGAAAATGATAAGTTTCATAGATTACTTTTAATTCTTTAAGATGATTCTAGTTTATGATTGTGTATTGCATTCATTTTTACCTTATAAACAAGAAAACAACGAGATTACTTCTTGGTTTCGAAACTGCACAATATGCCAAGTCAATAGTTACTATATCTTTAGATATGCACATACATGTGTTATTATCAATATTTGTAGTACAGATGTACAATAAAGTTTAGAAAAGCATAGTTGTTTATGTTCAAAGATGTAGTTGATCATAGATTGACATATCTTGGATAGCTTCAGAGATCGACAGGTATTCATTTTTCTGCATTGCACCACACTTATCAACTTTAGAAATTCCATCGTATGTCTTACTCTCAAAACCCCTATTTATTTCATTTACATAAACATCTACAGTGTTCTTTGAAGTGTTCTTTTCGCTCAATATATTTGGTGGCAGGTCCTTCTGATTATCCTCTCTTCTAAATACAACAGTTTTGTTGTTATCTACAAAAGAACAATCCAAAAATAATACGTAGAATTATGAAAACAATAATGTTAAACGATATACATGAATTCAAGAGAATGAAGCGATTGCAGAAGTATCTGATTGACAGGCATATGGGTGTAACTAACGTATAGAAGGAATTTCGATGAGATCATATGTAGTTAAGGAATACGATATAACTTAATTTGGGGCAGTTTACGCTTTATAAAACGCGAAAGCGAAGCGGATTAAAAAAAACGTAAGCTGCCCCAAAATATGTTATATCGTACAACATAAGTTGAAATTAGCTTCATTCCTTAACTGAAAAAATACCTGTCGTTCAATTTTTTTTTCATATTTTGTATCTCTCTTATTAAGTATGTCCCACATACCTTAAAACAGATATGTCAATAGGTTTCTAGACTTACTTTTGAGATATTGAGTGACAAATACGAACCCTACAGTGTCTAAGTGAAGTTATGATTCTCCGTGTTTCTAGGCTCATTACTCGGTCGATAATGAATTTTTTCAGCATAGATAAAAAATATGTCAGCGAAAATGTGTCTTTTAAAATATGTCAGAGTATGAATATGGTTAATCTTGAAAAGCAAGATTTTTCTGTCACACAGCATCTGGAGACGGAAAGTTGTGTACTTTTCTTAAACAACTTAAACAACAAAAAAATTATTTGCAAAAAATCCTATCATTCAGTATTTGAAAATTTACGTCGAAATGCAAGTTCGTCGTGTTATTGATTAAGTGTACAAATATCGATTGGTGAAGCTGAGCTTAATATTGTACAGGGCACAGTTAAACAAGACATAAGCATGAAAAAAAGTGTCATATTTACATTTTTCGAGTACGGAAAAACCAAACTATGACGTCACACATTTGAGAAATAAGCGAAATAAGACACAACTACAAAATATTTCCGTCAATAACCATGGGAAAATATTTTTTGTGTTCTGTAATTCACAAAATTCCCCACCATGTACTGATTATGACCCGTTTTTATGATATTATACGACCCGTGCTTTACCGTACGCGTGTATAATCTTACTGTACTAAGAGATCAACTATGACGTCAACGACTCGCTGGACGCGCAGTGTAGGGAAATAGAAGAGTGAATCAATCTATTCCGTAATCTGATAATATTTGCAAGAAAGTTTGAATGTTTTTTAAATATTTTATAAAACATGTTGAAATCAAACAAACAGTCATTTTTTTTATAAATACTGTGGTTTCAATCTGTTTTGTACATATTTTATCAGAGATTATGACGTAATTAAACTAAGTCATGTGACCATACATCCTCAACATGAGTGAAAAAATTCTCGAAGGAGGTATTAAACAACAAACAAACATACTATTAGAATTATATGCAGTGCATTGTCCCTGTGAATAAAACATTTAATTTATGGTTTTGTGTGAATAAATGAACATAAAAATTATATAATTTTGACTTTACCGTTTTCCTTTGAATGTATTTTCTGCTTTTTGTAAGCAAGTCTTTTTCTCCTAGAAAGAAGAGGAGATAAATAACAATTCGATTTAAAAACAAAAGCAATAAAAATGATTTTAAAGTAAGAAACGTTACTGTGAAGGGAATGTAATGGCGTACAATTTACGGAATATAATGTGAAATTGATTCGTATAAAATCTGACATACATGTAGTGTGCTGAGGCAGATATGTAAAGTTAGCTTCTAGTTAAGCGCTATATCTACATGATTACAAGAAGTGAATTAGAGTACAGTAGTTTTTAGCAATTAGCTACTTGCAAGTAACCACGACAAATAGGCAAAGTAAGCAACTTGTTACATCTACTGGCTACTACATGTACTTTCGACCAATCTTAGAAGTCAGTTACAGATGTACTGGTAGTGTTTTACTCACATGCCGAAGCAAGTTACAAATAGCTTTATTCACATCTTATGCCAGTTACTACATGTAGTAGCTAACTTTACCCACTCGTCCTATATCGCAAATCACTACTAGCCAGTTACTAGAAACCAAATAGTGGTAGATACAGTTACTTTTTTACTAGTAGCTAACTTTACCCACTCGTCTTATATAGCAAATTACTACTAGCCAGTTAGTAGAAGCCAAATAGTGGTAGATACAGTTACTTTTTTACTAGTAGCTAACTTTACCCACTCGTCTTATATAGCAAATTACTACTAGCCAGTTAGTAGAAGCCAAATAGTGGTAGTTACAGTTACTATTTTACTAGTAGCTAATAATTTTACCCCACTGTCATATTCAGTAACTACTACTCAGTGACTAGTAGCTACATATAATTTAATATATCTTGTAAAAAAAAAATTCTAACTGCGACTTTTGCTAATTTGGACACAATTTTAAAAAAATTCTTATTTAGATAACAACCATTTCAATTAACTTGTAAAGCTATTTACACATGCACTTACACGACAAGTAACCAGGAAAAAAAACAACTTACATGTAGTATGTTATTTAAATTGCCGTAAAAAAAACTCTGACATTTAAAGAGATAACTCTTTACTTATACGATTTTTTTATCCCCTTCAAATAAATTCAAGCATTACCTGTTATATATTACAATAGCGAAGACAATACCAAAAACAAGAATAACAACAGAAGATCCAACACCTGCTCCAAGACCGACTGAAGTAGGATACAATGCGTCACTGCTATCTAGATCTGAAGTATACATACATAAATGGCATCCATTGAATGTTTTGTTACTAGATCTGACATTAAGTATACAAATGAGATCATTTTTTAAATAATTTATTCTGACAAGTGAAACAGTTATTTAATATATTTATTTACAAACATTTGATTGCAGTCATTGAAAACTATTTCTTACCTGTACATTTATCTCCTTTCCATCCATTTGCACAACTACAGTTTCCATTTATCCGTGCACAGCTCTTAGAAAGACATCCTGATCCACAATTTTCGTGACAATTTGTGCCAAACTTTCCTGCTACACAGCCATTATCACAATACCCTGTTACTATGTTACATCCTTTATAACAACCGGGGTTACAATGTTCATTGCAAGCCTCCTTGAAGAATCCCGTTTCACATCCATTGGTGCATGTTCCTGTGACATTATTGCACAGCTGTCCTTTGCAGTTGATACTGCACTTCTCAGAACAATTACGGCCAATGCCTGAATCATCGCATTCTGAAGTTATTAAAATTCATGTATGTTTTTTTTTCATTTGTTATACTTGGGTTGGTTGATATTACACTTATATAATTTAAAGGGGAATATCAAATCAAAATGAAACAATTATGATCAGAAACTGTGGCAAGAAATAAATTGAAATTGAAAAAGGTGTTCCACGAATATCATTACTATCTCGCAGATTTTAAAACAATATCGCTTCAATGTTGCATACAACAAAGTGAACATCCTATTACAGTAAGATTTATGTGAAACCTAAAGACACTTACTGTTACAAAATTCTCCTGTCCAGTTTGATTTACATCCATTATAGCATTCTCCAGTATGGAAATCGCAAGTATTAAATTGACAAAATGAACTGCACGTCTGATTACAAAATGGACCATAGTAGCCATTTATACATCCAGTGCAAGCACCAGAAGATCGATTACAGCTCTGCGGATTACATTGCGAACTACACAGATGATCACATTTGGGTCCATAATAAAGTTCTTTGCATCCGTTGGTGCAATGTCCGGAAAATGAATCACATGATCTATTTTGGTAATTGGCACTACATGCTACAAATTTAAAAAATAAAGTTTATTGTAATCATTTATACCTTACATTACGATTGAACTAATTTTCGTTTGAATGGATACTTATTAAACAAGTAGGTTTGTTTCTATTCACTTACAGCATGAACCATCAATGATACTGCAAGGGACACATTTACAATCTTCGCACAACTCTCCAAATTTTCCCACGCTGCAACCTGCAGATAATGCATGCTACATTGATCAAAATGTTTCAACCAAGTATAAAAAAAAAAAAATAGAACACACGCACTGCATTTATCATTTTCTAACGTTTAACTGACCGTTTTTTCCAAAAGAAGTTGTGATGTAAAATAATAATGAAAAAGTTAAGGGTTTTTGGAGAGGCATCGGCTAAAAGAATATATGAATTTGAAATTTTTTACCTCAGATGAATAGGAGTTCGTCTATGCAATAAGATGTTGAGATACAGAAATTCATTACAAAAGCTTAAAGACTTCTAGAGATATCCTCAGATAATGAAAGGGTAAGACCGAAAAAAAATAGTGAGACAGACGAAGGGCAGACCAAAAACAATACATGTGTATTCATCACAAGCGGATGACAATTACCATAAACCTCTATTTCACATATTTCTAAAATAGCCCCTTCTATTGGATTATCTTCTGGAGCGTCATAGGAAGTTCCCACAATGATGTATCTCGCTGTGTGCTTACAGGGAATGTCTATCACAGCCGGAGGTACATCCGGTTCTTCTGTTTCGTCCTTGTGACAGCGTATTCTTTGTGATGTTGAAGGCACACTTGCTGAAGAGTTAGACACGTCTAAGTAGAATTGCCGAAAACGATAAGGAGGCCAATTTACTAAAATAATATCAAATGATCAAGCAATATCTTCCTGCGATATATCTCAAAAATATTAATGATAAAAGTTAACACCAAGACAAAATTAATTATTTACCCGTTAACTTTGAATACAAAGGAGTCTAGTGCAAAACTTAATAAGCGTCGTGTTTGCATCTAATCCAAAGAACTAATAAGAGGCATTATATTTCATTCCTAAAAATATCTTACAACTGAAAAAAAAATTAAGCGCAAGAGAGTCATTTTTTTAAAGTTAGGTCATAAACAGTCTCCCTTCAAGCTAAATAACTCAGATACAGTAAGGAATAAAGGAAAGTAAGTAATATTTCATATCTTTTGGAACGTGGAACTCGAAGCACTTCATCACGATTTTAAAAAAAAGAATGATACAAAATTTTACGTTTTGTTATTTCATCAGGATTATGGATATTAAAGAATTAAGAGCCTACGAACGTGTGTAAACTACAGTAGGACACAGTGATACATTTACAAGGGAGAACATTTTATTCCTTTATATTAAGGGAAGAATTGTTCAGATTAATGCCATTCATGCAACAACAGGCAGGCGATATAAATCCGAATACAATATAACGAAGAACTTCATGGTCTTTCACGTAAGTAAACATGTACCAAACTGAAGAACATCCCGACACTCTATTCATGTACTTTTTATGTTGTTATTATATTCCCGCTCCTAAAGAGGTACCTTGCATTTATGTATGTGTTCCTTTCTGTCTGTCTGTTCGTCCATGTGTCTGTCCGTAACAAAATTTTGGTCGCATTTTTCTCAGCAATACAACTTATCGCAGATGCTTGAAATTTTAGCAGATTTTATGCTAATGCAAGCTATATGATGGGATCAATTTTCCAAAGCTAATATGAACTTTCTGTTAATCTCTGCAACTGTTCATTCCATACATAACATTGTTGCAGTAGTTTTCTCAGAAACTATTCATCGCAGATGTTTGAACCTTAACACTTTCTTTGTCGAAGCATTCCATATGTTCTTATTACTAGTACATGATAAAATAATTCTTATCTTTCTGATTGGCTGAGATCCAACTATCTGGAAGAAATACCACGTTGTTTTTACCTTCAAGGTTAATACAAGGATTTATTTCATCTACATTGATCTAAAAATAGATCGGGAAATTCCAAATTGATACAAACTGTTTTGGAAAACTATTTAAACGGCTTTTACTTTTTTGCATGTGAACAAAACATCAGCGAATGTATATTTTCGGGTTAGGGTGGTTAGAGGGGATGCAGGCACCCCTTCCGACACTTTTCCTGAACAACAATTTTTACTTTTTTTTCGGCTGTCAGTTTCTCTGATAATACTCCTTTTCTTATCTATCCTCTTAAAAGACTGACATTATATCTTTTTTTTTCATGGCAACTAAAATAGATCAAAAACATTTCCAATCGATACGACTGGTAAGGTTAATTTACCTTTAAATTCTGCTTCTCTTTTGTACCTTGCTAAGATCTAGTTAAATGATTTGAGCTGTACATATCATGTACATACATTTTCGGTGAATCATATAATAAAACAATCACTACTGTTTTTTGGGTCAATACATCTTCGAAGTAAAATCTTCACCTCACCCTTCGGGCTCTGTGAATATTGTACTCTTCAGATGGCTAAATCATTGTATTGACCTAAAACAAAAACAGCAATAATTGTATATTAGCAACTTCTCATCATAGATGCTTGCAAGTTTAGCACATTCTTTGCTGAGGCATGCCATATGGTGGGTTTTATTCTTATTCAAATCCGATGTCTAGATCTGTCCGTACCATACATAACAAATTTTCCTCGCAGTTTTCTCATCAGCTACCTATCTTACTTAATTTCAGCAATATAAATTTGTGTTTGATATTTTACACACAACAAGAAAAATAACCCATTTGGAATAGTTAGATGCATGAGGTATTCGCGATTTAGTTTGTGCGGGTGCTTAATACCCAGAAGCAAAGAATGACATTTTCAAAAAATTAATCCATTTTCACTATATAATTAATAGAGCCCCGCCCTAACACCAGAACCCCTGATCCTGGGGCCATAAAATTCACAATTTTATAAGAGGCACTCTTATTCAACATAACTATGTACTTGTTTAGTTTATTCAATACCCAGAATCAGAGAAGAAGATTTTCAAAGAATTAATGCATTTTCACTATTTAATCATTAAAGTTCCACCCTAACATCAGAACCCCTGACCCTGGGGTCTAAAACTAGCAATTTTAGAAGAGGCACACTTGCTCATCATAACTATATACTAAATTACTTAATACTCAGGATCAGAGAAGAAGATTTTCAAAGAATTCATACATTTTCACTACCCCCCCCCCCTCCCTATCACCAGAACCAATGACCCTGGGGCCCTAGAGTTCATGATTTTGGTAGAAGAAACAACATTTTGACTGCGATGTCCAAGAGTTAAGAAGAAGATTTCTCAAAGATTGCACTAATTTTAGTGGTTTTGCCCCCCCCCCAAGGCCCCAGGAAGGGGGGGGGGGCAGGGACCATGGAATTCACAATTTTTGTTCCCCTTTACCCACAGTTGTTATATGCCAAAACTGTTTGAATTTGGTTCAGTAGTTTCAGAGAAGAAGCTGAAAATGTTCAAATGTTAACGCACGACGAACATCACGGACGAAAACGGATAGCAATAGGTCACCTGAGTTTACTCAGGTTACCTAAAATAAATAACGTCATGTGACTGGGTTTTGAAGTAGATCATAGGCTTTCAGGTATTGTATACGAGTACGTTTGACGTATGAATTTATAACACAGCAATAAAATTTGGCAACTGCAAGAGATTATGTTTTGATTAATAAGGAGAAAGACATCGGTAAGTATTTTGCTCACATTTACTGTCATTTCTGTAGTATATTTTCACAGATTTCAAACTAAAATAATCTTTAAGATCCACTTGAAACCAAGCTTCCGGGAATCCTGAACCAGTGTGTGAACATATCGTGTAATCTGTGCCAGTCCTGCCATCCACTGCAAATTCTGCAGAAAACCATTCATGCATTGAGCTTAACGAAGCTGTTGTTGTACTTCTCCTGCATAAGTTCTCTGAATACAAAATGTAATTATTTGATGTAGAATAAATAATTATATATTTAGCATCTGAAAATTATAACTAAAATACTTATAAAGTGAAAACAGATCATGTCAGAGGAGCTGATTTAAAAGGATTGAGTCATATATTGAAGTTTTTCAAAATATGTACACTGTACATTGATTGTCGTGCATATTATCTTAGTAATTCAAGAGTTTTTATGTTTTTTGTCTGATAAGAAAACCACTTAGTTTATTACTCATAAATGGATTGTACTTGAAACTATTTATTTTCATTTCGCCAATACAATACCAAGTCGTCTGTACACTGCATCTAACTTCTAAATGTTTAATGAACTTTTTTTAAGTTATAAAAAAATGTCTACAATAACTGATTTCTTTAATTTGTAGTTAATGATGCATATTTTAGTACGTTGTTGCGTAAATTTTGTGAAAGTATCCCATCAGATTTTAAAGCAAAGTAATAATGACATAATAAACCCCAAAAATAAAAATTCACATAAAATAATTACTATGGAATAAGAAAACCTCTGGCTTTGATTTATGTAAAACATCGTTTCCTCATGGATACAATGAACCTCTTCATAAAGGTTTGACTATCTGCCGCCGCACGTGTTGTATCTTTCTAGATCATGAAACTGTGTGGAAGAAGAGGGGGGGGGGCGTTGACATTCCTATTAAAAATCCTACATGTGGTAAATGGGGGTCAGATCCGGTGATTGGGCAAGCCAGGGTATCACACAGATGCCTTTTGGTCAACACTTAAACCTCCTTGGGCATCTCGAACGTACGTAACCTCTTCAAGAAGGATTCAGACGGTGTAAGGTGATGTTAAATTGCAATTAGTATACTATTCTGTTGCCATTTTCTAGTAATTTTTGTTTAATCTGTTTATAAAGTGGTTCAGGACCATGCAACAATCTTTATTCTTGTTTTGGCACGCAACAGTGGATTTCAGATGGACCGGAGATCAAGATCCCTTCCGGTTGGATTAAATATTAGTCCGAGGCTTTCAAATTGTTGTAAGTTGTTGATGAAAATAATGCAGAAACAATAAAAAAAAAATGTTTGATTTGCTTTCTATGCTGGTTATTTATTCTAAAAGGTAATATCAAGGGCAAATAAGCACTAAAATAAAAGTGAGTATGACTTGTTGTAGGGTCAATCCGGATACCAAACTTTTAATGGCTTTAATCCCTCTCTTAATGGTCAGTTTAGTCAGGTTTTATGTTTCTTATTTAACCAGTTGTTTAGGATCGGTAATAACCACAAAAAGTAGGTGATTACTAAAAGCATGTGCCGCTAAGTACCACTTTATTGTTTTTAAGTTTCGTCACAGGACTTTGATTTTTGTCGATGATACTTGGACTTATTAAATTTAATTAATTTAGGAGAAACTATATCTATGCAGTTCTTTGTTCTCACATAAAAAAATAGTATCCAATATACTTCATAAAAGAAACACGTTAAAACGAAACATATTAACATTGTTACTTGCTATTAAGTTTAATATTCATGAGTCAATACAAATCATATTACGAACATGTAACAACTTAATAGTATTTGGATAATTCAACACTATTCCATTCACTAGTCAAAAAGAAAAACAATCTACTGTTTGAAATTTTTATCATTATAGAAGGGAATACATACTCTGATTATTACATCATAAAGTCAAAATTGAATACAGAAAAAAATATCATTTCTATACATACCAAAACAGAAGATGGACATGAAGAAATTAATCAAGATGACAAGCGAAATGAATGAAACAGCCATTTTAGATATAAGGAAACTAAATGCATACAGGACGTAAATGAAAACATTTCTATGAAATGAAAGACACACCTTAAAAAGAAATATTGTTTACACATACCAATTAAATATCGTAATCGTAGCTCCATGAATTTTCAAGTGAATAGTGCAGGTCTTGCGTATATGGATGAGACTAGTGGCGAATACAAGTCTAAATTGGTAACCCTTCACTGGTAAATGATATTTAAATGAGTAAACAATTCTTGAACTTGATAAAAACAACACAGAATCAACCCGATGATACAATAGTTTTCTCCATGTCTGCCTATCAATCTGTCTGTCACAGTTTTCCGCCTTGGTATTCACTTGAAATAATGTTTTCAAACTTCACAGCGACGATCAAATTTCAATTCATGAGAACTGTAAGGGTTTCTACATTGGCACTCTATGTTTCTTAAACATGATTTTGAAAACATCCTGGCCAACTACATAAGGAATGATTTTTTATCATCATTCCTATGTATTTCTTTCATATTCTTTCTTATTCTATGAATTAAAATATAATAATTCAAAAGCATTCAAAGCAAAAGTAACTTTTATATTTGTAAAATTGAATAGTTACGTAAGATCTTTACATCATGATAAGACATTTAGTTTAACCTTTAATCGTTTAAATAAAGATTTTCTTGTGCTTAATTTTTCCTTCAATACAACACGTCAAAGTTTAAAGACTATTTTATAATAAGTGAGAAATGTGTATCTATTTCTCTCAAGTAAGAAATCTTTCATGTCTGCATATTACTAAATTTGACTTCTGATGAACAAAGCAGCAAGTACAAGAGTTGTGTTAAACATATCATATATGTAACAATAAACTATAATTACGCGGAAATTTATCCACTATGTGCCAAACTGAAAGTCATTTTTTAGAAGTAATCTGATATTTTCAATACCAATGATCAAATATGTGCAAATCATAACCATTTATATTTTCTCCAATATGGCAAATAATATTCGAAATATTACAGGAACAGATGTCTTGGAAGTAGAAAAGTATGATTAGGATAATATTGAGTTTTCTTACTTGCAAAAATGTAATATTGTAGTCTGCATTTGTTAAAACAAAGTTTCGGGGTGTACGGTATATAGTTTTTCTGTCTGTCTGTCTGTTTGTCCACAAAAACTTTAACCCTGCCCATAAATTTGATTTAGATGAGCTATGACTTCATTTATCACATGTTTATTCCTTGTGACAAGACATTTATTTGGGTAACACCAAATTTGACATTTTGACCTTGAAGTTTGACCGACTTTTACACAAAAATTCTATTTGGCATATCTTTTGAACGGGACATTTATACTTTAAATATGCATTCTTTGTGGAAAGACCTTTCATAGAATACCAACAACCCTGACCTTGGAGATTTCCGTACTGATGAAAAACTTTACCCTTGGCCGTAACTTTTGAACGGTAAGGAATAGGGCCCCATTCTTCATATCCTTATGAGAAGACCCTTCATTAGATATCAACAAATTTGACCCTTTGACCTTGGAGTTTGACCTACTTTTAAAAAGAAAACTTTGACCATAACTGATTAATCGTTAAGGCTAGTGCTTTCATACTTAACTTATTTAATTTCTGTGACAAGACCTTTCATTTGATAGCAAAAATTTGAGACATTGACCTTGGGGGTTGACCTACTTTTTAAAACTTTTAACCTTGGTCATAACTTTTGAAGGGAGGGCTAGGGCGTTCATACTTCACATATGCACTCTTTGTGCCAAAACCTTTCATTGGATACCAACTAACTTGATCTTTTGACCTTGAACTTGGAGATTTCCGTACTTATGTGAAAACTTTTAATTTGGCTTACTTTCATATTTCACAATTGCTTTTCTTGTGAGGATACCCTACTTTTGGTATTAAGATTTGCATTTAAGAAAAGTTTAATGTTCGCTATGTTGACATATGTTGACATCAGGGTTTCACAAACAGATTTTGTTAATGTTTTGCAACGCGTATACATATTTAATGCTGCGACGCTGTAATTTTAAATACATTTTTTTCAAAAGGAATATGCATTTCAAACATTAAAATTTAATTCGCATGATTTTGTTTTCTGTTTCTAAACAGAAAAATTACATATATTTATAGTTTTTGTAGTAAGGTTCCTTCTGAAAACAAAGAGAACGATAAAGGAGTTTGAACTTTCTATTCAATAATGTGTTTTTGTAGACATTTTTCACACTGAACTGTCTACTTTTTTTCATTTTCTAAATCATAATAAAGAGCAAAAAGCGGGTGTGACAAATTGACAGGAAAAGCTTACTTTTCCATGACACATGTAGACATTTCCTTACAGGTTTTCTCATAATTTGTTTAGTTTAAAACTTTAAGTGTGTTTTGTCAGATTCATTCATTTTTCATCGGGAAAAAATCAATGAGCCTTTAGGTCGACAGGCATAAGGCCATTCCAAGTTTTTTCTCTGTTTAGCGTCCACCCATCTTTCAAAAACCTACCTACCTATTCGCAAAAAACACACAAGCCAAACTATAAAACACAAGCTTAAAAGTTATTAAAAATGACGTCCTTCAAATGATTTGATCTAACTAAATTTCTTTAATAGAAAAAACATCTATTTTTAACCAGAAACAAGGGATTAAATGCTTAAAATACACCACCCAATATAACTTACTGTACAGAATTATTTGAAGAAATTTACAAAATTAAAAAGTTTCGACTAAATTTATAAATTTAAGGACTCCTAATGTTGTTTGTTTTTTTCTTATATGGGGTATCAAAAACCAAGGCGCACGTGGACGCTAAACATAGAAAAAACTTGGAATGGCCTAATGCATAAAATATGCATCAATTACTTATTGACAGTTCGCTAATGGTAGGTCACTCACTTCTTGAGCGGGCTATATTTTTGCAGCTATGGGGGACCAAGTTTGATTCTCGCGCCCCTTCAACTAAAGACTCAATAATATATAGGTAGTAGCAATACCTTAACCGAGTGCGGGCAGCTAGATGTACATGTACAAGTTAAAGTCATGTGTCTTTTGAATAAAAACTGAAATCATCCGAGGCCCCCTATCACGACACGGCGTAGCACGAAAACTGCACCCCCTCTATTGCTCAACGGTCTTGAGTATCAAACATAGAATTAAATCCGAGGCTCTTTATTGGTAGATTTTGACATCTCTATATACCCAACACACTGTTGTAGGTTAGAGCTTTATACACTTACATAGAAACATTACAAAAATAGGGTTCTGCTATTCTATTTCTTTAAAATACTTACACAATACATTCCATAAAAATATTTATTTTATGCATGAAAGGGAAAAAGGTTCTTGATCAATGTGTTACATAGGCGCACAGATCTGTTAATTTGGAAAAAAAAATATGGAAAATTGAAAATGATTACTTTCATGGAAAACTTTTAATTCTTAAAAATGATTCTTCTAGTTTATGATTGTATAATGCATTCATTTTTGTTCTGATAAATTATTCGTGAAAAAAGAAATCAACATGTCTTTTACTTGTTAAAGATTACCTCTTGGCTTAGAAACTCCACAATATGTGGAATTAATAGTACATGTAACATTATTTAGATATACACATATATGTTTTATTATCAATATTTGTTGCAAAGAAGCACAATAAAGTTTAGGAAGTTCATATTTGTTAATGTTAAAGGTGGAGTTGATCATAGATTGACAAATCTTGGATCGTTTCTGAGATCGACAGATATTCATTATTCTTCTTTACACCACACTTATCAAACATCTGAAATTTCATCGTATGTCTTACTCTCAAAACCCCTATTTATTTCATTTTCGTAGATATCTCCAGTGTTCTTTGACGTGTTCTTTTCGCTTAATATATTTGGTGGCATGTCTTTCTGATTATCCTCTCTTTTATATTCAACTGTTTAGTTGTTGTCTACAGAAGAATAATCAAAAAATAATCCGTATAATTAGGAAAACAATCATTAAGTAGCGGTCTCCGTAAGAATCATGCAAAATTCATTATAGGTGGCATACTCATAATTCAAAATTAATTTAAAAAGAAACTAATTTTTAGCAAAAGGGTGCTTCAAATTCATTTAAACCAAATATACCTTTTGTTTTTGTTTATTTACTTTAAATTTGGACTTTTTATCACATGGATAGCAATATCAGATTTCCTATGTAATCTATGTAAATCAAAAATTTTAAAATATTCTATTACCAGTTAAACCCATATTTTTGGTATTAAAAATCTTAATATTTGTGGTTTTATGTATTTTATTATCAAAATTAATTATTTTGAAACCCATGCATCTCTTTGTAAAGACGGGTAATAAAACTTTGTAAGTTTATCCCAAATTGCCCCCCTTTGTGGAACTCTTCAGCGTTGAAGTTACAATAGCAGCAGAAACAATATGGCAGATGAAGATCCTAACTGCCTAACTCAGGACAGACACGCATATCTGCAGTCTTTCCTTGTTTACTGACACTCCATGCCAATATTCACCGGATAGTGCAGAGTTAGTCTACTTGAAAGATTGTAATAGATCAGTTTCTGGCCATTTGAGGTTTCTGAATTTACTTCTTATGATGAGATGTACATCACAGATGGACTGTTGATTTGTTTACGAGTTGGTTTTCTATCTTATTAATATTCCATATTTTGCCGTCTGTCCCTATC